>NC_132883.1:22979451-23286023 GCF_030463535.1 Salminus brasiliensis | reverse complement strand
GATGAATACAAAGCCAGTAAGAAAGAATTCCAGATGCAGACAACCACATCCAGCTGGACATGGATAGTCCCTTGGGATCACGAGGTCCTGTGAAGAAGTAAGACAAAGAAGAAAATCAAAATATAAAAAGAACCTGAATGTATACTTACGTGTTACACAGTTGCAGATGAATACACACCCAATAAGACGTAAAATCCAGATGCAGACAACGGCAAACAGCTGGAAATGAATAGTCTCTTGGGATCATGAGGTCCTGTTAAAAAGACAAAGAAGAAAGTCAATAAATGAAAAGAAGCTGAATGTATACTTACCTGTTACACAGTTGCAGATGAATAGACAGCCATTAAGAAAGAATTCCAGATGCAGACAATCACATACAGCTGGACATGGACAGTGTCTTGGGATCATGAAGTCCTGTGAACAAGTAAGACAAAGAAGAAAGTCAATACATGAAAAGAAACTGAATGCTTACTTACCGATTACACAGTTGCAGATGAATAGAAAGTCAGTCAGATTGAGTTCCAGATGCAGACGACGGCAAACACTTGGAGATCTATAGCCTCTTGGGATCATGAAGTCCTGTGAACAAGTAAGACAAAGAAGAAAATCAATACATGAAAAGAAACTGAAGGTATACTTACATGTCACACAGTTGCAGATGAATAGAAAGTCAGTCAGATTGAGTTCCAGATGCAGACGACGGCCAAAACTTGGAGATCGATAGCCTCTTGGTATCATGAAGTCCTGTGAACAAGTAAAACAAAGAAGAAAGTCAAAACATGTAAAGAAACTGAATGTATACTTACCTGTTACACAGTTGCAGATGAATAGAAAGTCAGTCAGATTGAGTTCCAGATGCAGTCAACGGCAAACACTTGGAGATCGATAGCCTCTTGGGGTCATGAAGTCCTGTCAACAAGTAAGACATAGAAGAAAATCAATACATGAAAAAAAACTGAATGTATACTTACCTATTACACAGTTGCAGATGAATACACAGTCAGTAAGAAAGAATTCCAGATGCAGACAACCACATACAGCTGGACATCGATAGCCTCTTGGAATCATGAGGTCCTGTAAACAAGACAAAAAGAAAGTCAATACATGAAAAGAAACTGAATGTATACTTACACAGTTGAAAATGAATACACAACCAATAAGACGAAAAATACAGACAACCACATACAGCTGGAAATCGATAGCCTCTTGGAATCATGAGGTCCTGTAAACAAGACAAAAAGAAAGTCAATACATGAAAAGAAACTGAATGTATACTTACACAGTTGAAAATGAATACACAACCAATAAGACGAAAAATCCAGACGACCACATACAGCTGGAAATAGATAGCCTATTGGGATCATGAGGTCCTGAAAACAAGACAAAAAGAAAGTCAATACATAAAAAAACGGAATGTTTACTTACCTGTTACACAGTTGCAGATGAACACACAGTCAGTAAGAAAGAATTCCAGATACAGACAACAACATACAGCTATACATGGACAGTCTCTTGGGATCACGAGGTCCTGTGAAAAAGTAAGACAAAGAAGAAAATCAATACATGAAAAGAAATGGAATGTATACTTACCTACTACACAGTTACAGAAGAACAAAGTCAGTCAGATTGAGATCCAGATGCAGACAACGGCAAGCACTTGGAGATCGATAGCCTCTTAGGATCATGAAGTCCCGTAAACAAGTAAGACAAAGAAGAAAGTCAATACATGAAAATAAACTGAATGTATACTTACCTGTTACACAGTTACAGATGAACACAGCCAGTAAGAAAGAATTCCAGATGCAGACAACCACATACAGCTGGACATGGACAGTCTCTTGGGATCATGAAGTCCTGTGAACAAGTAAGACAAAGAAGAAAGTCAATACATGAAAAGAAACTGAATGTATACTTACCTGTAACACAGTTGCAGATGAATACACAGCCAATAAGACGAAAAATCCAGATGCAGATGAATAGTCTCTTGGGATAATGAGGTCCTGTAAACAAGACAAAGAAGAACGTTAATACATGAAAAGAAGCTGAATGTATACTTACCCGTAACACAGTTGCAGATGAATACACAGCCATTAAGAAAGAATTCCAGATGCAGACAACCACATACAGCTGGACATGGACAGTCTCTTGGGATCATGAAATCCTGTGAACAAGTAAGACAAAGAAGAAAGTCAATACATGAAAAGAAACTGAATGTATACTTACCTGTTACACAGTTGCATATGAAAAAAAGCCAATAAGCCAGAGTTCCGAATTCAAAAAACCATATACAGTTGATGTATAGTCTCTTGGGATCATGAAGTCCTGTAAACAAGTAAGACAAAGAAGAAAGTCAGTACATGAAAAGAAACTGAATGCTTATTTACCGATTACACAGTTGCAGATGAATTAAAAAAGTCAGTCAGATTGAGTTCCAGATGCAGACAACCATATACAGTTGATGTATAGTCTCCTGGGATCATGAAGTCCTGTGAACAAGTAAGACAATGAAAAAAGTAAATACATGAAAAGAAAATGAATGTATACTTACCTGTTACACAGTTGGAGATGAACACAGCCAGTAAGAAAGAATTCCAGATGCAAACAACCACATACAGCTGGACATGGACAGTCTCTTGGGATCATGAAGGCCTGTGAACAAGTTAGACAAAAAACAAAGTTAATACATGAAAAGAAACTGAATGCTTACTTACCAATTTCACAGTTGCAGATGAATAGAAAGTCAGTAAGATTGAGTTCCAGATGCAGACAACGGCAAACACTTGGAGATCGATAGCCTCTTGGGATCATGAAGTCCTGTCAACAAGTAAGACAAAGAAGAAAGTCAATACATGAAAAGAAACAGAATGTATACTTACCTGTTACACAGTTGCAGACTAATACACAGCCAGTAAGAAAGACTTCCAGATGCAGACAACCACATACAGCTGGACTTGAATATCTCTTGGGATCATGAAGTCCTGACAAAGAGTAAGACAAAGATGAAAATCAAAATATGAAAAGAAACTGAATGTATACTTACCTGTTACACAGTTGCAGATGAAAAAAAGGCCAGTAAGCCAGAGTTCCAGATGCAGACAACCACATACAGTTGATGTAAAGTCTCTTGGGATCACGAGGTCCTGTGAACAAGTAAAACAATGAAGAAAGTTAATAAATGAAAAGAAACGGAATGTTTACTTACCTGTTACACAGTTGCAGATGAATACACAGCAAGAAAGAAAGAATTCCAGATGCAGACAACATACAGCTGGACATGGACAGTCTCTTGGGATCATGAAGGCCTGTGAACAAGTAAGACAAAGAAGAAAGTCAATACATGAAAAGAAACTGAATGTATACTTACTTGTTACACAGTTGCAGATGAAAAAAAAAAAAAAAAGGTAAGCCAGAGTTCCAGATTCAGACAACCATATACAGTTGATGTATAGCCTCTTGGGATCACAAGGTCCTGTGAACAAGTAAGACAAAGAAGAAAGTCAATACATTAAAATAAACTGAATGCTTACTTACCGATTACACAGTTGCAGATAAATAGAAAATCAGTCAGATTGAGATCTAGATGCAGACAACGGCAAACACTTGGAGATCGACAGACTCTTGGGATCATGAGGTCCTCTCAACAAGTAAGACAAAGAAGAAAATCAAAATATGAAAAGAAATTGAATGTATACTTACCTATAACACAGTTGCAGATGAATACACAGCCAATAAAATGTAAAATCCAGATGCAGACAACGGCAAACAGCTTGAGATGAATAGTCTCTTGGGATCATGAGTCAATAAAAAAGTCAATACATGAATAGAATCGGAATGTATACTTACCTGTTACACAGTTGCAGGTGAATAGAAAGTCAGTCAGACTGAGATCGAGATGCAGACAACGGCAAACACTTGGAGATCGATAGCCTCCTGGGATCATGAAGTCCTGTGAACAAGACAGACAAAGAAGAAAATCAAAATACGAAAAGAAACTGAATGTACACTTACCTGTTACACAGTTGCAGATGAATACACAGCAAGAAAGAAAGAATTCCAGATGCAGACAGCCACATACAGCTGGACATGGACAGACTCTTGGGATCATGAAGTACTGTGAACAAGACAAAGAAGAAAATCAAAATATGAAAAGAAACTGAATGTATACTTACCTGTTACACAGTTGCTGATAAAGAAAAGCCAGTAAGCCAGAGTTCCAGATTCAGACAACCATATACAATTGATGTATAAACTCTTGGGATCACAAGGTCCTGTGAACAAGTAAGACAAAAAAGAAAGACAATACATGAAAAGAAACTGAATGTATACTTACCTGTTACACAGTTGCAGATGAATATAAAGTCAGACAGATTGAGTTCCAGATGCAGACAACTGCAAACAGCTGGAGATGAATACTCTCTTGGGATCATGAGGTCCTGTAAACAAGATAAAAAGAAAGTCAATACATGAAAAGAAACTGAATGTATACTTACCTGTTACACTGTTGCAGATGAATACAAAGCCAATAAGATGAAAAATCCAGATGCAGATGAATATTCTCTTGGGATCATGAAGTCCTGTGAACAAGACAAAGAAGAAAATCAAAATATGAAAAGAAACTGAATGTATACTTACGTGTAACACAGTTGCAGATGAATACACACCCAATAAGACATAAAATCCAGATGCAGACAACGGCAAACAGGTGGAAATGAATAGTCTCTTGGGATCATGAGGTCCTGTAAACAAGTAAGACAAAGAAGAAAATCAAAATATGGAAAGAAACTGAATGTTTACTTACCTGTAACACAGTTGCAGATGAAAAAAATAAAGCCAGTAAGCCAGAATTCCAGATTCAGACAACCATATACAGTTGATTTATAGTCTCTTGGGATCACGAGGTACTGTGAACAAGTAAGACAAAGAAGAAAGTCAATACATGAAAAGAAACTGAATGTATACTTACCTGTAACACAGTTGCAGATGAATACACTGTCAGTAAGAAAGAATTCCAGATGCAGACAACCACATACAGCTGGACATCGATAGCCTCTTGGGATCATGAGGTCCTGTAAACAAGACAAAAAAAAAAGCCAATACATGAAAAGAAACTGAATGTATACTTACCTGTTACACAGTTGAAGTTGAAAAAAAGCCAGTAAGCCAGAGTTCCAGATTCAGACAACCATATACAGCTGGACATCGATAGCCTCTTGGGATCACGAGGTCCTGTGAACAAGGAAGACAAAGAAGAAAGTCAATACATGAAAAGAAATTGAATGTATACTTACCTGTTACAAATTTGCAGATGAACAGAAATTCAGTCAGATTGAGATCCTGATGCAGACAACGGCAAACACTTGGAGATCGATAGCCTCTTGGGATCATGAAGTCCTGTGAACAAGTAAGACAAAGAAGAAAATCAAAACATGAAAAGAAACTGAATGTATACTTACCTGTTACAAAGTTGCAGATGAATACAAATCCAGTAAGAAAGAATTCCAGATGCAGACAACCACATCCAGCTGGACATGGAAAGTCTCTTGGGATCATGAGGTCCTGTAAACAAGTCAAAGAAGAAAGTCAATACATGAAAAGAAACTAAATGTATACTTACCTGTTACAAAGTTGCAGATGAATACAAAGCCAGTAAGAAAGAATTCCAGATGCAGACAACCACATCCAGCTGGACATGGATAGCCACTTGGGATCATGAAGTCCTGTGAACAAGTAAGACAAAGAAGAAAATCAAAAGATGAAAACAAACTGAATGTATACTTACCTGTTACACAGTTGCAGATAAATACACAGTCAGTAAGAAAGAATTCCAGTTGCAGACAACCACATACAGCTGGACATAGACAGTCTCTTGGGATAATGAAGTCCTGTGAATAAGTAAGACAAATAAGAAAGTCAATACATGAAAAAAAACTGAATGTATACTTACCTGTTACACAGTTGCAGATGAACAGAAACGGTATGTATACTTACCAGTTGCACAGTTGCAGATGAATAAAAAGTCATTCAGATTGAGTTGCAGATGCAGACAACGGCAAACACTTGGAGATCTATAGCCTCTTGGGATCATGAAGTCCTGTGAACAAGTAAGACAAAGAAGAAAGTTAAAACATGAAAAGAAACTGAATGTTTACTTACCTGTAACACAGTTGCAGATGAATACACAGCCAATAAGACGAAAAATCCAGATGCAGTTGAATAGTCTCTTGGGATCACGACGTCCTGTGAATAAGTAAGACAAAGAAGAAAGTCAATACATGAAAAGAAGCGGAATGTATACTTACCTATAACACAGTTGCAGATGAATACACAGCCAATAAAATGTAAAATCCGGATGCAGACAACGGCAAACAGCTGGAGATGAATAGTCTCTTGGGATCATGAGGTCCTGTAAACAAGACAAAAAAAAAGTCAATACATGAATAGAAACGGAATGTATACCTACCTGTTACACAGTTGCAGATGAAAAGAAACGGAATGTATACTTACCTGTTACACAGTTGCAGATGAATAGAAAGTCAGTAAGAAAGAATTCCAGATGCAGACAACCACATACAGCTGGACATCGATAGCCTCTTGGGATCATGAAGTCCTGTAAACAAGACAAAAAGAAAGTCAATACATGAAAAGAAACTGAATGTATACTTACCTGTTACACAGTTGCAGATGAATAGGAAGTACGTTAGATTGAGTTCCAGATGCAGACAACGGCAAGCACTTGGAGATCGATAGCCTCTTGGGATCATGAAGTCCTGTGAACAAGTGAGACAACGAAGAAAGTCAATACATGAAAAGAAACTGAATGTATACTTACCTGTTACAAAGTTGCAGATGAATACAAAGCCAGTAAGAAAGAATTCCAGATGCAGACAACCACATCCAGCTGGACATGAATAGTCTCTTGGGATCATGAGGTCCTGTACACAAGACAAAGAAGAAAGTCAATACATGAAAAGTAACTGAATTTATACTTACCTGTTACACTGTTGCAGATGAATACACAGTCAGTAAGAAAGAATTCCAGATGCAGACAACCACATACAGCTGGACATCGATAGCCTCTTGGGATCATGAGGTCCTGTAAACAAGACAAAGAAGAAAGTCAATACATGAAAAGAAACTGAATGTATACTTACCTGTTACACAGTTGCAGATGAAAAAAAAAAGCTAGTAAGCCAGAGTTCCAGATGCAGATAACCATATACAGTTGATGCATAGTCTCTTGGGATCACGAGGTTCTGTGAACAAGTAAGACAAAGAAGAAAGTCAATACATGAAAAGAATCTGAATGCTTACTTACCGATTACACAGTTGCAGATGAATAGAAAGTCAGTCAGATTGAGATCCAGATGCAGACAACGGCAAACACTTGGAGATCGATAGCCTCTTGGGATCATGAAGTCCTGTGAACAAGTAAGACAAAGAAGAAAATCAAAATATGAAAAGAAATGGAATGTATACTTACCTGTAACACAGTTGCAGATGAATAGAAAGTTAGTCAGATTGAGTTCCAGATGCAGACAATGGCAAGAAGTTGGAGATGAATAGTCTCTTGGGATCATGAGGTCCTGTAATCAAGAAAAAAAGAAAGTCAATACATGAAAAGAAACTGAATGCTTACTTACCAATTACACAGTTGGAGATGAATACACAGCCATTAAGAAAGAATTCCAGATGCAGACAACCACATACAGCTGGACATGGACAGACTCTTGGGATCATGAAGTCCTGTGAACAAGTGAGACAACGAAGAAAGTCAATACATGAAAAGAAGCTGAATTTATACTTACCTGTTACAAAGTTGCAGATGAATACAAAGCCAGTAAGCCAGAGTTCCAGATTCAGTCAACCATATACACTTGATGTATAGTCTCCTGGGATCATGAAGTCCTGTGAACAAGTAAGACAAAGAAGAAATTCAATACATGAAAAGAAACTGATACTTACCTGTAACACAGTTGCAGATGAATACACTGTCAGTAAGAAAGAATTCCAGATGCAGACAACCACATACAGCTGGACATCGATAGCCTCTTGGGATCATGAGGTCCTGTAAACAAGACAAAAAAAAAAGCCAATACATGAAAAGAAACTGAATGTATACTTACCTGTTACACAGTTGCAGTTGAAAAAAAGCCAGTAAGCCAGAGTTCCAGATTCAGACAACCATATACAGCTGGACATCGATAGCCTCTTGGGATCACGAGGTCCTGTGAACAAGGAAGACAAAGAAGAAAGTCAATACATGAAAAGAAACTAAATGTATACTTACCTGTTACAAAGTTGCAGATGAATACAAAGCCAGTAAGAAAGAATTCCAGATGCAGACAACCACATCCAGCTGGACATGGATAGCCTCTTGGGATCATGAAGTCCTGTGAACAAGTAAGACAAAGAAGAAAATCAAAAGATAAAAACAAACTGAATGTATACTTACCTGTTACACAGTTGCAGATAAATACACAGTCAGTAAGAAAGAATTCCAGTTGCAGACAACCACATACAGCTGGACATAGACAGTCTCTTGGGATAATGAAGTCCTGTGAATAAGTAAGACAAATAAGAAAGTCAATACATGAAAAAAAACTGAATGTATACTTACCTGTTACACAGTTGCAGATGAAAAGAAACGGTATGTATACTTACCAGTTGCACAGTTGCAGATGAATAGAAAGTCATTCAGATTGAGTTGCAGATGCAGACAACGGCAAACACTTGGAGATCTATAGCCTCTTGGGATCATGAAGTCCTGTGAACAAGTAAGACAAAGAAGAAAGTCAAAACATGAAAAGAAACTGAATGTTTACTTACCTGTAACACAGTTGCAGATGAATACACAGCCAATAAGACGAAAAATCCAGATGCATTTGAATAGTCTCTTGGGATCAAGAGGTCCTGTGAAGAAGTAAGACAAAGAAGAAAGTCAATACATGAAAAGAAACGGAATGTATACTTACCTATAACACAGTTGCAGATGAATACACAGCCAATAAAATGTAAAATCCAGATGCAGACAACGGCAAACAGCTGGAGATGAATAGTCTCTTGGGATCATGAGGTCCTGTAAACAAGACAAAAAAAAAAGTCAATACATGAATAGAAACGGAATGTATACCCACCTGTTACACAGTTGCAGATGAAAAGAAACGGAATGTATACTTACCTGTTACACAGTTGCAGATGAATACACAGCCAGTAAGAAAGAGTTCCAGTTGCAGACAACCACATACAGCTGGACATGGACAGTCTCTTGGGATCATGAAGTCCTGTGAACAAGACAAAGAAGAAAGTCAATACATGAAAAGAAACTGAATGTATACTTACCTGTTACACAGTTGCAGATGAATACACAGTCAGTAAGAAAGAATTCCAGATGCAGACAACCACATACAGCTGGACATCGATAGCCTCTTGGGATCATGAAGTCCTGTGAACAAGACAAAAAGAAAGTCAATACATGAAAAGAAACTGAATGTATACTTACCTGTTACAAAGTTGCAGATGAATAGAAAGTCAGTCAGATTGAGTTCCAGATGTAGACAACGGCAAACACTTGGAGATCGATAGCCTCTTGGGATCATGAAGTCCTGTGAACAAGTAAGACAAAGAAGAAAGTCAATACATGAAAAGAAACTGAATGTATACTTACCTGTTACACAGTTGCAGATTAATACACAGTCAGTAAGAAAGAATTCCAGATGCAGACAACCACATACAGCTGGACATCGATAGCCTCTTGGGATCATGAAGTCCTGTGAACAAGACAAAAAGAAAGTCAATACATGAAAAGAAACTGAATGTATACTTACCTGTTACACAGTTGCAGATGAATAGAAAGTCAGTCAGATTGAGTTCCAGATGCAGACAACGGCAAGCACTTGGAGATCGATAGCCTCTTGGGATCATGAAGTCCTTTCAAGAAGTAAGACAAAGAAGAAAATCAAAACATGAAAAGAAACTGAATGTATACTTACCTGTTACACAGTTGCAGATGAATACACAGTCAGTAAGAAAGAATTCCAGATGCAGACAACCACATACAGCTGGACATCGATAGCCTCTTGGGATCATGAAGTCCTGTAAACAAGACAAAAAGAAAGTCAATACATGAATCAGAATCAGATTCAGAATCAGAATCTCTATTTCATATGTTACACATACAAGGAATTTGTCTTGGTGAGAGCAACACGTATGACAAGTAACAAAAAAAAAAAACAAAAACAGAATATT
Source organism: Salminus brasiliensis (assembly GCF_030463535.1). NCBI lineage: Eukaryota > Metazoa > Chordata > Actinopteri > Characiformes > Bryconidae > Salminus > Salminus brasiliensis. Next base: position 23,275,778 of record NC_132883.1, on the reverse strand, counting down.
CTTAAACTAAAGGAAAATGACACTAAACAATAAATAGGGTAGGGGATAAATTAAAAAAGTAAAAAGTACTAAGGTAAAAAAGAGCTGAAAATAGATTTACAGAAAAGAACATCTGTACAGGTGTGCAAATAGTCATAGTGCAAAATAGCTGTTCAGTCCGGTTTGGTACAGTTCAGTTGTAAGTTTTGAGGTTTACAGTGGGAGGTGTCCACTGTGATTGAGGAGCACTACAGCTCTGGGGAAGAAGCTGTTAGCATGACGTGTTGTGCTGGTTTTGATGGACCGCAGTCTTCTACCCGAGGGGAGTGTCTGGAAGAGGAGATGTCCAGGATGTGAGGGGTCAGATGTAATCTTGCCAGCCCGCTTCCTCATCCTGCTGGTGTAGATCTGCTGAAGTGATGGCAGGTTACATCCGATGATCCTCTCTGCTGTCCTGATGATGCGCTGGAGTTTGGTTCTTTCTTGTGAGGTGGAGGAACCAAACCAGATAGTTATGGAGGCTGTGATAATGGACTCGATGATCGCTGTGTAGAACTGGATCATCAGGGTCTGTGGCAGGTTGAATTTCTTGAGCTGTCTCAAGAACATCATTCTTTGTTGAGCTTTCTTGATGATGGAGATGGTGTTTTTCTCCCATTTCAAGTCTCTGGAAATGGTGGTGACCAGGAACTTGAGTGACTCCACAATTGATGCTGCAGTGTTGTTGATGTGGAGGGGGGGAAGGGTGGGTGGATTGCGTCGGACGTCCACCACCACCTCTACAGTCTTTTCTGTGTTTAGCAGCAGGTGGTTGTTGCTGCACCAGGACAACGGCAAACAGCTGGAAATGAATAGTCTCTTGGGATCATGAGGTCCTGTAAAAAAGTAAGACAAAGAAGAAAGTCAAAACATGAAAAGAAACTGAATGTATACTTACCTGTTACACAGTTGCAGATGAATACACAGTCAGTAAGAAAGAATTCCAGATGCAGACAACCACATACAGCTGGACATGGACAGTCTCTTGGGATCATGAAGTCCTGTGAATAAGTAAGACGAATAAGAAAGTCAATACATGAAAAGAAACTGAATGTATACTTACCTGTTACACAGTTGCAGATGAATAGAAAGTCAGTCAGATTGACTTCCAGATGCAGACAATGGCAAACACTTGGAGATCGATAGCCTCTTGGGATCATGAAGTCCTGTCAACAAGTAAGACAAATAAGAAAGTCAATACATGAAAAGAAACTGAATGTATACTTACCTGTTACACAGTTGCAGATGAAAAGAAACTGAATGTATACTTACCTGTTACACAGTTGCAGATGAATAGAAAGTCAGTAAGAAAGAATTCCAGATGCAGACAACCACATACAGCTGGACATCGATAGCCTCTTGGGATCATGAAGTCCGGTAAACAAGACAAAAAGAAAGTCAATACATGAAAAGAAACTGAATGTATACTTACCTGTTACACAGTTGCAGATGAATAGGAAGTAAGTTAGATTGAGTTCCAGATGTAGACAACGGCAAGCACTTGGAGATCGATAGCCTCTTGGGATCATGAAGTCCTGTCAAGAAGTAAGACAAAGAAGAAAATCAAAACATGAAAAGAAACTGAATGTATACTTACCTGTTACACAGTTGCAGATGAATACACAGTCAGTAAGAAAGAATTCCAGATGCAGACAACCACATACAGCTGGACATGGACAGTCTCTTGGGATCATGAAGTCCTGTAAAAAAGACAAAAAAAGTCAATACATGAAGAGAAACTGAATGTATACTTACCTGTTACACAGTTGCAGATGAATACAAAGCCAGTAAGAAAGAATTCCAGATGCAGACAACCACATACAGCTGGACATCGATAGCCTCTTGGGATCATGAAGTCCTGTCAAGAAGTAAGACAAAGAAGAAAATCAAAACATGAAAAGAAACTGAATGTATACTTACCTGATACACAGTTGCAGATGAATACACAGTCAGTAAGAAAGAATTCCAGATGCAGACAACCACATACAGCTGGACATCGATAGCCTCTTGGGATCATGAAGTCCTGTGAACAAGACAAAAAGAAAGTCAATACATGAAAATAAAACTGAATGTATACTTACCTGTTACAAAGTTGCAGATGAATAGAAAGTCAGTCAGATTGAGTTCCAGATGCAGACAACGGCAAACACTTGGAGATCGATAGCCTCTTGGGGGTCATGAAGTCCTGTGAACAAGTAAGAAAAAGAAGAAAGTCAAAACATGAAAAGAAACTGAATGTATACTTACCTGTTGCACAGTTGCAGATGAATAGAAAGTCAGAAACGGAAGTCAAGAAACGGAATGTATACTTACTTGTTGCACAGTTGCAGATGAATAGAAAGTCAGTCAGATTGAGTTCCAGATGCAGACAACGGCAAGCACTTGGAGATCGATAGCCTCTTGGGATCATGAAGTCCTGTCAAGAAGTAAGACAAAGAAGAAAATCAAAACATAAAAAGATACTGAATGTATACTTACCTGTTACACAGTTACAGATGAATACACAGTCAGTAAGAAAGAATTCCAGATGCAGACAACCACATACAGCTGGAAACCGATAGCCTCTTGGGATCATGAAGTCCTGTAAACAAGACAAAAAGAAAGTCAATACATGAATCAGAATCAGATTCAGAATCAGAATCTCTTTATTTCATATGTTACACATACAAGGAATTTGTCTTGGTGAGAGCAACACGTATGATAAGTAACAAAAAAAAAAAACAAAAACAGAATATTCTTAAACTAAAGGAAAATGACACTAAACAATAAATAGGGTAGGGGATAAATTAAAAAAGTAAAAAGTACTAAGGTAAAAAAGAGCTGAAAATAGATTTACAGAAAAGAACATCTGTACAGGTGTGCAAATAGTCATAGTGCAAAATAGGCAGAGTGCAAAATAGCTGTTCAGTCCGGTTTGGTACAGTTCAGTTGTAAGTTTTGAGGTTTACAGTGGGAGGTGTCCACTGTGATTGAGGAGCGCTACAGCTCTGGGGAAGAAGCTGTTAGCATGACGTGTTGTGCTGGTTTTGATGGACCGCAGTCTTCTACCCGAGGGGAATGTCTGGAAGAGGAGGTGTCCAGGATGTGAGGGGTCAGATGTAATCTTGCCAGCCCGCTTCCTCATCCTGCTGGTGTAGATCTGCTGAAGTGATGGCAGGTTACATCCGATGATCCTCTCTGCTGTCCTGATGATGCGCTGGAGTGCTGGATGGTTCTTTCTTGTGAGGTGGAGGAACCAAACCAGATAGTTATGGAGGCTGTGATAATGGACTCGATGATCGCTGTGTAGAACTGGATCATCAGGGTCTGTGGCAGGTTGAATTTCTTGAGCTGTCTCAAGAAGAACATTCTTTGTTGAGCTTTCTTGATGATGGAGATGGTGTTTTTCTCCCATTTCAAGTCTCTGGAAATGGTGGTGACCAGGAACTTGAGTGACTCCACCATTGATGCTGCAGTGTTGTTGATGTGGAGGGGGGGAAGGGTGGGTGGATTGCGTCGGACGTCCACCAGCACCTCTACAGTCTTTTCTGTGTTTAGCAGCAGGTGGTTGTTGCTGCACCAGGACAACGGCAAACAGCTGGAAATGAATAGTCTCTTGGGATCACGAGGTCCTGTAAACAAGTAAGACAAAGAAGAAAGTCAAAACATGAAAAGAAACTGAATGTATACTTCCCTGTTACACAGTTGCAGATGAATACACAGTCAGTAAGAAAGAATTCCAGATGCAGACAACCACATACAGCTGGACATGGACAGTCTCTTGGGATCATGAAGTCCTGTGAATAAGTAAGACGAATAAGAAAGTCAATACATGAAAAGAAACTAAATGTATACTTACCTGTTACACAGTTGCAGATGAATACAAAGCCAGTAAGAAAGAATTCCAGATGCAGACAACCACATCCAGCTGGACATTAATAGTCTCTTGGGATCATGAAGTCCTGTACACAAGACAAAGAAGAAAGTCAATACATGAAAAGTAACTGAATTTATACTTACCTGTTACACAGTTGCAGATGAAAAAAAAAAGCTAGTAAGTCAGAGTTCCAGATGCAGATAACCATATACAGTTGATGCATAGTCTCTTGGGATCACGAGGTTCTGTGAACAAGTAAGACAAAGAAGAAAGTCAATACATGAAAAGAATCTGAATGCTTACTTACCGATTACACAGTTGCAGATGAATAGAAAGTCAGTCAGATTGAGATCCAGATGCAGACAACGGCAAACACTTGGAGATCGATAGCCTCTTGGGATCATGAAGTCCTGTGAACAAGTAAGACAAAGAAGAAAATCAAAATATGAAAAGAAATGGAATGTATACTTACCTGTAACACAGTTGCAGATGAATAGAAAGTTAGTCAGATTGAGTTCCAGATGCAAACAATGGCAAGAAGTTGGAGATGAATAGTCTCTTGGGATCATGAGGTCCTGTAAACAAGAAAAAAAGAAAGTCAATACATGAAAAGAAACTGAATGCTTACTTACCGATTACACAGTTGGAGATGAATACACAGCCATTAAGAAAGAATTCCAGATGCAGACAACCACATACAGCTGGACATGGACAGACTCTTGGGATCATGAAGTCCTGTGAACAAGTAAGACAATATATAAAGTCAATACATGAAAAGAAGCTGAATGTATACTTACCTGTTACACAGTTGCAGATGAAAAAAAGCCAGTAAGCCAGAGTTCCAGATTCAGTCAACCATATACAGTTGATGTATAGTCTCCTGGGATCATGAAGTCCTGTGAACAAGTAAGACAAAGAAAAAAGTAAATACATGAAAAGAAACTGAATGTATTCTTACCTGTATCACAGTTGCAGATTAATACACAGCCAAGAAGATGAAAAATCCAGATGCAGACAACAGCAAACACTTGGAGATCGATAGCCTCATGGGATCATGAAGTCCTGTCAACAAGTAACAAAGAAGAAAATCCAAATATGAAAAGAAACTGAATGTATACTTACCTGTATCACAGTTGCAGATTAATACACAGCCAAGAAGATGAAAAATCCAGATGCAGACAACAGCAAACAGCTGGAGATGAATAGTCTCTTGGGATCATGAGGTCCTGTAAACAAGTATGACAAAGAAGAAAGTCAATACATGAAAAGAAACTGAATGCTTACTTACCGATTACACAGTTGCAGATGAAAAAAATAAAGCCAGTAAGCCAGAGTTCCAGATTCAGACAACCATATACAGTTGATTTATAGTCTCTTGGGATCACGAGGTACTGTGAACAAGTAAGACAAAGAAGAAAGTCAATACATGAAAAGAAGCTGAATGTATACTTACCTGTTACACAGTTGCAGATGAATACACAGCCATTAAGAAAGAATTCCAGATGCAGACAACCACATCCAGCTGGACACAGATAGTCTCTTGGGATCATGAGGTCCTGTAAAGAAGACAAAGAAGAAAGTCAATATATGAAAAGAAACTGAATGTATACTTACCTGTTACACAGTTGCAGATGAATACACAGTCAGTAAGAAAGAATTTCAGATGCAGACAACAACATACAACTGGAGATCGATAGCCTGTTGGGATCATGAGGTCCTGTAAACAAGACAAAAAGAAAGTCAATACATGAAAAGAAACTGAATGTATACTTACCTGTTACACAGTTGCAGTTGAAAAAAAGCCAGTAAGCCAGAGTTCCAGATTCAGACAACCATATACAGTTGATGTATAGTCTCTTGGGATGATGAGGTCCTGTGAACAAGTAAGACAAAGAAGAAAGTCAATACATGAAAAGAAATTGAATGTATACTTACCTGTAACACAGTTGCAGATGAAAAGAAACGGAATGTATACTTACCTGTTACAATGTTGCAGATGAATACACAGTCAGTAAGAAAGAGTACCAGATGCAGACAACCACATACAGCTGGACAAGGACAGTCTCTTGGGATCATGAAGTCCTGTAAACGAGTAAGACAAAGAAGAAAGTCAATACATGAAAAGAAACTGAATGTATACTTACCTGTTACAAAGTTGCAGATGAATACAAAGCCAGTAAGAAAGAATTCCAGATGCAGACAACCACATCCAGCTGGACATGAATAGTCTCTTGGGATCATGAAGTCCTGTACACAAGACAAAGAAGAAAGTCAATACATGAAAAGTAACTGAATTTATACTTACCTGTTACACAGTTGCAGATGAAAAAAAAAAGCTAGTAAGTCAGAGTTCCAGATGCAGATAACCATATACAGTTGATGCATAGTCTCTTGGGATCACGAGGTTCTGTGAACAAGTAAGACAAAGAAGAAAGTCAATACATGAAAAGAATCTGAATGCTTACTTACCGATTACACAGTTGCAGATGAATAGAAAGTCAGTCAGATTGAGATCCAGATGCAGACAACGGCAAACACTTGGAGATCGATAGCCTCTTGGGATCATGAAGTCCTGTGAACAAGTAAGACAAAGAAGAAAATCAAAATATGAAAAGAAATGGAATGTATACTTACCTGTAACACAGTTGCAGATGAATAGAAAGTTAGTCAGATTGAGTTCCAGATGCAAACAATGGCAAGAAGTTGGAGATGAATAGTCTCTTGGGATCATGAGGTCCTGTAAACAAGAAAAAAAGAAAGTCAATACATGAAAAGAAACTGAATGCTTACTTACCGATTACACAGTTGGAGATGAATACACAGCCATTAAGAAAGAATTCCAGATGCAGACAACCACATACAGCTGGACATGGACAGACTCTTGGGATCATGAAGTCCTGTGAACAAGTAAGACAATATATAAAGTCAATACATGAAAAGAAGCTGAATGTATACTTACCTGTTACACAGTTGCAGATGAAAAAAAGCCAGTAAGCCAGAGTTCCAGATTCAGTCAACCATATACAGTTGATGTATAGTCTCCTGGGATCATGAAGTCCTGTGAACAAGTAAGACAAAGAAAAAAGTAAATACATGAAAAGAAACTGAATGTATTCTTACCTGTATCACAGTTGCAGATTAATACACAGCCAAGAAGATGAAAAATCCAGATGCAGACAACAGCAAACACTTGGAGATCGATAGCCTCATGGGATCATGAAGTCCTGTCAACAAGTAACAAAGAAGAAAATCCAAATATGAAAAGAAACTGAATGTATACTTACCTGTATCACAGTTGCAGATTAATACACAGCCAAGAAGATGAAAAATCCAGATGCAGACAACAGCAAACAGCTGGAGATGAATAGTCTCTTGGGATCATGAGGTCCTGTAAACAAGTATGACAAAGAAGAAAGTCAATACATGAAAAGAAACTGAATGCTTACTTACCGATTACACAGTTGCAGATGAAAAAAATAAAGCCAGTAAGCCAGAGTTCCAGATTCAGACAACCATATACAGTTGATTTATAGTCTCTTGGGATCACGAGGTACTGTGAACAAGTAAGACAAAGAAGAAAGTCAATACATGAAAAGAAGCTGAATGTATACTTACCTGTTACACAGTTGCAGATGAATACACAGCCATTAAGAAAGAATTCCAGATGCAGACAACCACATCCAGCTGGACACAGATAGTCTCTTGGGATCATGAGGTCCTGTAAAGAAGACAAAGAAGAAAGTCAATATATGAAAAGAAACTGAATGTATACTTACCTGTTACACAGTTGCAGATGAATACACAGTCAGTAAGAAAGAATTTCAGATGCAGACAACAACATACAACTGGAGATCGATAGCCTGTTGGGATCATGAGGTCCTGTAAACAAGACAAAAAGAAAGTCAATACATGAAAAGAAACTGAATGTATACTTACCTGTTACACAGTTGCAGTTGAAAAAAAGCCAGTAAGCCAGAGTTCCAGATTCAGACAACCATATACAGTTGATGTATAGTCTCTAGGGATGATGAGGTCCTGTGAACAAGTAAGACAAAGAAGAAAGTCAATACATGAAAAGAAATTGAATGTATACTTACCTGTAACACAGTTGCAGATGAAAAGAAACGGAATGTATACTTACCTGTTACAATGTTGCAGATGAATACACAGTCAGTAAGAAAGAGTACCAGATGCAGACAACCACATACAGCTGGACAAGGACAGTCTCTTGGGATCATGAAGTCCTGTGAACAAGTAAGACAAAGAAGAAAGTCAATACATGAAAAGAAACTGAATGTATACTTACCTGTTACAAAGTTGCAGATGAATACAAAGCCAGTAGGAAAGAATTCCAGATGCAGACAACCGCATACAGCTGGACATGGATAGTCTCTTGGGATCAGGAGGTCCTGTAAACAAGAGAAAGAAGAAAGTCAATACATGAAAAGAAAATGAATGTATACTTACCTGTTACACAGAATGGAGATGAAAAAACGCCAGTAAGCCAGATTCACACAACCATATACAGTTGATGTATAGTCTCTTGGGATGATGAGGTCCTGTGAAAAAGTAAGACAAAGAAGAAAGTAAATACATGAAAAGAAACTGAATGTATACTTACCTATTGCACAGTTGCAGATGAATACACAGCCAATAAGATGAAAAATCCAGATGCAGTTGAATAGTCTCTTGGGATCACGAGGTCCTGTGAACAAGTAAGACAAAGAAGAAAGTAAATACATGAAAAGAAACTGAATGTATACTTACCTATTGCACAGTTGCAGATGAATACACAGTCAGTAAGAAAGAATTCCAGTTGCAGACAACCACATACAGCTGGACATGGACCGTCTCTTGGGATCCTGAAGTCCTGTGAATAAGTAAGACAAATAAGAAAGTCAATACACGAAAACAAACTGAATGTATACTTACCTGTTACACAGTTGCAGATGAAAAGAAACTGAATGTATACTTACCTGTAACAGTTGCAGATTAATACAAAGCCAATAAGATAAAAAATCCAGATGCAGACAACAGCAAACAGCTGGAGATGAATACTCTCTTGGGATCATGAAGTCCTGTCAACAAGTAAGACAAAGAAGAAAATCAAAATATGAAAAGAAATTGAATGTATACTTACCTATAACACAGTTGCAGATGAATACACAGCCAATAAAACGTGAAATCCAGATGCAGACAACGGCAAACAGCTGGAGATGAATAGTCTCTTGGGATCATGAGGTCCTGTAAACAAGACAAAAAAAAGTCAATACATGAATAGAAACGGAATGTATACTTACCTGTTACAAAATTGCAGATGAATACAAAGCCAGTAAGAAAGAATTCCAGATGCAGACAACCGCATACAGCTGGACATGGATAGTATCTTGGGATCAGGAGGTCCTGTAAACAAGAGAAAGAAGAAAGTCAATATATGAAAAGAAAATGAATGTATACTTACCTGTTACACAGTTGCAGATGAATAGAAAGTTAGTCAGATTGAGTTCCAGATGCAGACAACGGCAAACACTTGGAGATTGATAGCCTCTTGGGGTCATGAAGTCCTGTGAACAAGTAAGAAAAAGAAGAAAGTCAAAACATGAAAAGAAACTGAATGTATACTTACCTGTTGCACAGTTGTAGATGAATAGAAAGTCAGAAACGGAAGTCAAGTAACGGAAACGGAAGTCAAGAAACGGAATGTATACTTACCTAATACACAGTTGCAGTTGAAAAAAAGCCAGTAAGCCAGAGTTGCAGATTAAGACAACAATATTCAGTTGATGTACAGTCTCTTGGGATCACGAGGTCCTGTGAACAAGTAAGACAAAGAAGAAAGTCAATACATGAAAAGAAACTGAATGAATACTTACCTGTAACACAGTTGCAGATGAATACACAGTCAGTAAGAAAGAATTCCAGTTGCAGACAACTACATACAGCTGGACATAGACAGTCTCTTGGGATCACGAGGTCCTGTGAGCAAGTAAGACAAAGAAGAAAGTCAATACATGAAAAAAAACTGAATGTATACTTACCTATTGCACAGTTGCAGATTAATACACAGCCAATAAGACGATAAATCCAGATGCAGACAACCGCAAACAGCTGGAGATGAATAGTCTCTTGGGATCATGAGGTCCTGTAAATAAGATAAAAAGAAAGTCAATACATGAAAAGAAACTGAATGTATACTTACTTGTTAGACAGTTGCAGATGAAAAGAAACGGAATGTATACTTACCCGTAACACAGTTGCAGGTTAATACACAGTCAGTAAGAAAGAATTCCAGATGCAGACAACCACATACAGCTGGACATCGATAGCCTCTTGGGATCATGAAGTCCTGTAAACAAGACAAAAAAAAGTCAATACATGAAAAGAGACTGAATGAATACTTAACTGTTACACAGTTGCAGATGAATACACAGCCAATAAGACGAAAAATCCAGATGCAGTTGAATAGTCTCTTGGGATCACGAGGTCCTGTGAACAAGTAAGACAAAGAAGAAAGTAAATACATGAAAAGAAACTGAATGTATACTTACCTATTGCACAGTTGCAGATGAATACACAGTCAGTAAGAAAGAATTCCAGTTGCAGACAACCACATACAGCTGGACATGGACCGTCTCTTGGGATCCTGAAGTCCTGTCAACAAGTAAGACAAAGAAGAAAATCAAAATATGAAAAGAAATTGAATGTATACTTACCTATAACACAGTTGCAGATGAATACACAGCCAATAAAACGTAAAATCCAGATGCAGACAACGGCAAACAGCTGGAGATGAATAGTCTCTTGGGATCATGAGGTCCTGTAAACAAGACAAAAAAAAGTCAATACATGAATAGAAACGGAATGTATACTTACCTGTTACACAGTTGCAGATGAATAGAAAGTCAGTCAGATTGAGATCCAGATGCAGACAACGGCAAACAGCTGGAGATGAATAGTCTCTTGGGATCATGAGGTCCTGTAAACAAGACAAAAAAAAGTCACTACATGAAAAGAAACTGAATGTATACTTACCTGTTACACAGTTGCAGATGAAAAGAAACGGAATGTATACTTACCTGTTACAATGTTGCAGATGAATACACAGTCAGTAAGAAAGAGTACCAGATGCAGACAACCACATACAGCTGGACAAGGACAGTCTCTTGGGATCATGAAGTCCTGTGAACAAGTAAGACAAAGAAGAAAGTCAATACATGAAAAGAAACTGAATGTATACTTACCTGTTACAAAGTTGCAGATGAATACAAAGCCAGTAGGAAAGAATTCCAGATGCAGACAACCGCATACAGCTGGACATGGATAGTCTCTTGGGATCAGGAGGTCCTGTAAACAAGAGAAAGAAGAAAGTCAATACATGAAAAGAAAATGAATGTATACTTACCTGTTACACAGTTGGAGATGAAAAAAACGCCAGTAAGCCAGATTCACACAACCATATACAGTTGATGTATAGTCTCTTGGGATGATGAGGTCCTGTGAAAAAGTAAGACAAAGAAGAAAGTAAATACATGAAAAGAAACTGAATGTATACTTACCTATTGCACAGTTGCAGATGAATACACAGCCAATAAGACGAAAAATCCAGATGCAGTTGAATAGTCTCTTGGGATCACGAGGTCCTGTGAACAAGTAAGACAAAGAAGAAAGTAAATACATGAAAAGAAACTGAATGTATACTTACCTATTGCACAGTTGCAGATGAATACACAGTCAGTAAGAAAGAATTCCAGTTGCAGACAACCACATACAGCTGGACATGGACCGTCTCTTGGGATCCTGAAGTCCTGTGAATAAGTAAGACAAATAAGAAAGTCAATACATGAAAACAAACTGAATGTATACTTACCTGTTACACAGTTGCAGATGAAAAGAAACTGAATGTATACTTACCTGTAACAGTTGCAGATTAATACAAAGCCAATAAGATAAAAAATCCAGATGCAGACAACAGCAAACAGCTGGAGATGAATACTCTCTTGGGATCATGAAGTCCTGTCAACAAGTAAGACAAAGAAGAAAATCAAAATATGAAAAGAAATTGAATGTATACTTACCTATAACACAGTTGCAGATGAATACACAGCCAATAAAACGTGAAATCCAGATGCAGACAACGGCAAACAGCTGGAGATGAATAGTCTCTTGGGATCATGAGGTCCTGTAAACAAGACAAAAAAAAGTCAATACATGAATAGAAACGGAATGTATACTTACCTGTTACAAAATTGCAGATGAATACAAAGCCAGTAAGAAAGAATTCCAGATGCAGACAACCGGATACAGCTGGACATGGATAGTATCTTGGGATCAGGAGGTCCTGTAAACAAGAGAAAGAAGAAAGTCAATATATGAAAAGAAAATGAATGTATACTTACCTGTTACACAGTTGCAGATGAATAGAAAGTCAGTCAGATTGAGATCCAGATGCAGACAACGGCAAACAGCTGGAGATGAATAGTCTCTTGGGATCATGAGGTCCTGTAAACAAGACAAAAAAAAGTCACTACATGAAAAGAAACTGAATGTATACTTACCTGTTACACAGTTGCAGATGAAAAGAAACGGAATGTATACTTACCTGTTACACAGATGCAGATGAATACACAGTCAGTAAGAAAGAATTCCAGATGCAGACAACCACATACAGCTAGACATGGATAGTCTCTTTGGATCATGAAGTCTTGTGAACAAGTAAGACAAAGAAGAAAATTAAAATATAAAAACAAACTGAATGTATACTTACCTGTAACACAGTTGCAGATTAATACACAGCCAATAAGATGAAAAATCCAGATGCAGACAACAGAACACAGCTGGAGATGAATAGTCTCTTGGGATCATGAGGTCCTGTAAACAAGTATGACAAAGACGAAAGTCAATACATGAAAAGAAACTGAATGTATACTTACTTGTTACACAGTTGCAGATGAATACACAGTCAGTAAGAAAGAATTCCAGTTGCAGACAACCACATACAGCTGGACATGGACAGACTCTTGGGATCATGAAGTCCTGTGAATAAGTAAGACAAATAAGAAAGTCAATACATGAAAAGAAGCTGAATGCTTACTTACCGATTACACAGTTGCAGATGAAAAAAATAAAGCCAGTAAGCCAGAGTTCCAGATTCAGACAACCATATACAGTTGATTTATAGTCTCTTGGGATCACGAGGTACTGTGAACAAGTAAGACAAAGAAGAAAGTCAATACATGAAAAGAAGCTGAATGTATACTTACCTGTTACACAGTTGCAGATGAATACACAGCCATTAAGAAAGAATTCCAGATGCAGAAAACCACAAATAGCTGGACATGGACAGTCTCTTGGGATCATGAAGTCCTGTGAACAAGTGAGACAACGAAGAAAGTCAATACATGAAAAGAAACTGAATGTATACTTACCTGTTACACAGTTGCAGATGAGTACACAGTCAGTAAGAAAGAATTCCAGATGCAGACAACCACATCCAGCTGGACACGGATAGTCTCTTGGGATCATGAGGTCCTGTAAACAAGACAAAGAAGAAAGTCAATACATGAAAAGAAACTGAATGTATACTTACCTGTTACACAGTTGCAGATGAATAGGAAGTAAGTTAGATTGAGGTCCAGATTCAGACAACGGCAAACAACTGGAGATCGATAGCCTGTTGGGATCATGAATTCCTGTCAAGAAGTAAGACAAAGAAGAAAATAAAAACATGAAAACAAACTGAATGTATACTTACTTGTTACACAGTTGCAGATGAATACACAGTCAGTAAGAAAGAATTCCAGTTGCAGACAACCACATACAGCTGGACATGGACAGACTCTTGGGATCATGAAGTCCTGTGAATAAGTAAGACAAATAAGAAAGTCAATACATGAATAGAAACTGAATGTATACTTACCTGTTACACAGTTGCAGATGAAAAGAAACGGAATGTATACTTACCTGTTGCACAGTTGCAGATGAATACACAGTCAGTAAGAAAGAATTCCAGTTACAGACAAATACATACAGCTGGAAATGGACAGTCTCTTGGGATCAAGAAGTCCTGTCAACAAGTAAGACAAAGAAGAAAATCAAAAGATGAAAAGAAACTGAATGTATACTTACCTGTTGCACAGTTGCAGATGAATAGAAAGTCAGTCAGATTGAGTTCCAGATGCAGACAACGACAAACACTTGGAGATCGATAGCCTCTTGGGGTCATGAAGTCCTGTGAACAAGTAAGAAAAAGAAGAAAGTCAAAACATGAAAAGAAACTGAATGTTTACTTACCTGTTACACAGTTGCCGATGAAAAGAAACGGAATGTATACTTACCTGTTACACAGTTGCAGATGAATACACAGCCAGTAAGAAAGAGTTCCAGATGCAGACAACCACATACAGCTGGACAAGGACAATCTCTTGGGATCATGAATTCCTGTCAACAAGTAAGACAAAGAAGAAAATCAAAACATGAAAACAAACTGAATGTATACTTACTTGTTACACAGTTGCAGATGAATACACAATCAGTAAGAAAGAATTCCAGTTGCAGACAACCACATACAGCTGGACATGGACAGACTCTTGGGATCATGAAGTCCTGTGAATAAGTAAGACAAATAAGAAAGTCAAAACATGAAAAGAAACTGAATGTTTACTTAACTGTAACACAGTTGCAGATGAATACACAGCCAATAAAACGTAAAATCCAGATGCAGACAACGGCAAACAGCTGGAGATGAATAGTCTCTTGGGATCATGAGGTCCACTGAACAAGTAAGACAAAGAAAAAAGTCAATACATGAAAAGAAACTGAATGTATACTTACCTGTTACAAAGTTGCAGATTAATACAAAGCCAGTAAGAAAGAGTTCCAGATGCAGACAACCACATACAGCTGGACAAGGACAGTCTCTTGGGATCATGAAGTCCTGTGAACAAGTAAGACAAAGAAGAAAGTCAATACATGGAAAGAAACTAAATGTATACTTACCTGTTACAAAGTTGCAGAAGAATGCATCTGGAATTCTTTCTTACTGGATTTGTAGACAACCACATCCACCTGGACAGGGATAGTCTCTTGGGATCATGAGGTCCTGTAAACAAGACAAAGAAAAAAGTCAATACATGAAAAGAAACCGAATGTATACTTACCTGTTACACAGTTGCAGATGAATAGAAAGTCAGTCACATTGAGTTCCAGATGCAGACAACGGCAAACACTTTGAGATCTATAGCCTCTTGGGGTCATGAAGTCCTGTGAACAAGTAAGAAAAAGAAGAAAGTCAAAACATGAAAAGAAACTGAATGTATACTTACCTGTTGCACAGTTGCAGATGAATAGAAAGTCAGTCACATTGAGTTCCAGATGCAGACAACGGCAAACACTTGGAGATCTATAGCCTCTTGGGATCATGAAGTCCTGTCAACAAGTAAGACAAAGAAGAAAGTCAATACATGAAAAGAAACTGAATGTATACTTACCTGTTACACAGTTGCAGATGAATACACAGCCATTAAGAAAGAATTCCAGATGCAGACAACCACAAATAGCTGGACATGGACAGTCTCTTGGGATCATGAAGTCCTGTGAACAAGTGAGACAACGAAGAAAGTCAATACATGAAAAGAAACTGAATGTATACTTACCTGTTACACAGTTGCAGATGAGTACACAGTCAGCAAGAAAGAATTCCAGATGCAGACAACCACATACAGCTGGACATCGATAGCCTCTTGGGATCATGAAGTCCTGTAAACAAGACAAAAAGAAAGTCAATACATGAAAAGAAACTGAATGTATACGTACCTGTTACACAGTTGCAGATGAATAGAAAGTCAGTTAGATTGAGTTCCAGATGCAGACAACGGCAAACACTTGGAGATCGATAGCCTCTTGGGATCATGAAGTCCTGTCAACAAGTAAGACAAAAAAGAAAATCAAAATATGAAAAGAATCTGAATTTTTACTTACCTGTAACACAGTTGCAGATGAATACAAAGCCAATAAGACGAAAAATCCAGATGCAGATGAATAGTCTCTTGGCATAATGAGGTCCTGTAAACAAGACAAAGAAGAAAGTCAATACATGAAAAGAAACTGAATGCTTACTTACCTACTACACAGTTGCAGATGAATAGAAAGTCAGTCAGATTGAGATCCAGACGCAGACAACGGCAAACACTTTGTCTTGCTTGTTGACAGGACTTCATGATCCCAAGAGGCTATCGATCTCAAAGTGTTTGCCGTTGTCTGCGTCTGGATCTCAATCTGACTGACTTTCTATTCATCTGCAACTGTGTAACAGGTAAGTAAGCATTCAGTTTCTTTTCATATTTTGATTTTCTTCTTTGTCTTACTTGTTGACAGGACTTCATGATCCCAAGAGGCTATCGATCTCAAAGAAGAAAATCAAAATATGAAAAGAAACTGAATGTATACTTACCTGTTACACAGTTGCAGATGAATACACAGCCATTAAGAAAGAATTCCAGATGCATATGAAGAGCAAGTTAGTTGATTGAGAAACATCCAACTAAGAAAAACGCATTTTTAGCTAAACAAAAAAACAAAACACTTTTCGGTTGAGAGTCATATCTCATATGAAGACATATTAGAAAAGCCTATTATCTTTTGAAAATAACAAAATCTGACATGTGTGACTGTCATTGTAAGGCCAAGTAGGAAGGCATTAAGAATCAGTCCAAAAAATAATTATATCAGACAAAGTATTTATGAGTGTAGGACTTACAGGTCTGATATGATGGAGTTACAGCAAAGGATTAAACATTTTTAATCAATAATAAGGCCAGTGAATGTCAGTTTTCTTGGCTGGGTATTTTCACAGCTGCTGTATCTTGTTTGGTGTTTCTGGGCTTTACAGCTCTTTATGTCAAGTGTAAACAGATCCAAAGTGTCATTCTCAGTGCTGATTACATCTGAAATTAACCATAAACCAGAGGTGAGTGGCTAGCAACAGGGTAATGCAGCTCAACACATGTTTCAGTTTACTACACACCCATGTCGCCTCTCCAAAGTCACAGTGATTCTAAAGTCACTCAATACAAAGCACTTAAAAACCAAACCATAAAACACTGCTTAAATCACAAATACATTAATAAAGACTTTGAGCCCATTTCCCTGAAACGGTTCACCCATTAAAGATAATAGACAAAGAAGGTTGGGAGCAGGTGGCTAGTGTTTTCTTACCTGACTGGTGTGACTGGGTAGGGCCAGTAAGTCCTGGCATAGCACCTTCTCTATGTTCCTGGAGAGTACAACAGATCCCAGTCAGCACATGTGAAGCCTTTCTCGGTGGTAAAGGACCAGACATCAAACCTGCAATCAGCAGTGGAGTGCAAAAAGTCTGCAGAATGGCTTGCTCCCTCATCGGTAGGTAAGCAAGTGGCCCAGAGACGACAATCCTGGCGTCTGTCTTCTTTCAAACTGTGTCTTGAATCTAGTGCACTAGTGGCACCGTGACACTGTGGCATTACCCTTTGGGCCCTATATTTAAGAGTGTCTTACAATAAAATTTTCAACAGTGAGAACGCCGCCCTTAGTAGTTGTCCTCGTTGCTGGAGCATGCAGAGCCATAGACAAACTGCTGAAGACATTTAATTGGTTAGAGAGGTGAAAACCAGCTGTGGGGGTGTAGAAAACCTCTGTTTTCCATGGTCAAGATGATGCTTGCAGGGCTGCTCCATGGCCACCATTGTCTTTGAAGAAAAAAACACAGAGGTTAGAGTTAGTTAGTAAAGCAAAGTAATGTAAAGTAACACACATAGTGTATTCCAAGATTAAAACTGGCTAAGATAAACAATCAATAGCTATCAGCTGGGATACAGACAGACAGAAAGAGCATTGTGGATGGATGGAGAGAGAAAAGAGTTGTAAGGGAACAAGACAGGAAAACAAACCCCAGAAACTTACTAAACTCTGTTAACATGGCTGCACCTAATCTCACCCCCAATACCCAACTTCACCACTTTCACCATTGGTACTATTTTCATATGTTTCTAAGACTAGAACAAGCTGAATTTAAAAGAACAGGTCATGTGTTTGTACATCCAAGCACATTTTCACTAGAGTTTGGGGAGCTCAGTCAAGTTAGTTTGATATTGGATCTGCAGATATTTACTTCTCACCTGCTCTCACTCACAATGTCCTAACATCTCTGACATGATTTTTTTAAACAATAGAGAACAGATAAACTGCAATCACTAAATATTCTTCTCAAAATGAAAAGACTGGAAATGTTGAGGAAATATAATCAAAATAGCCAGAATTCTTGCAGCAGGTGCCGTAGATGGTAAAAGAACGTCTATAAAGTGTGGATACCGAAAACTCTCACAGAGATATGGAGCTGCTGGTGTTAGTTAAAAAGACAGTCAAACCTACTGAAGAACAGAGACTAAATAAAAATCAATGACTAACCTTAACTTCCTCACTTTTAAGGAATGGATATATTTTAGCACTTTAGACAATATAAACATGCATGTAGCACATTTTTATAACGAATAAATCATTACTGTGACACTGTCATAAAATATGCCTATTTGAACCATTTTTAAATAATATTGTTCCAGTAAAACATCCATATAGCTTACACATCCAAAGTCAGCTGTAGTGTACAGAGACACATCTGATAAATATACTACAACCCTTAGAATAGCCAGATTACAATTTGCTAACAAATGCTTAAGAGATCCTGGAGAATTCTGGAGAAAGGTCTTGTGGACAAATGAGACTAGGATTAACCTATATCAGAGTGATGGAAAGACAGAAATTGTGGATTGCTCACTCGCGCTTCAAGGGAGGTAAAATTTAGTTTGCACTCACCCTCTTATTAACGGTACATACTTGGAGCCCATAGGAACCATCCAAAACATAGGTGTTGGAAAGCTCCCACAAAGGTGTTTGTACTTCAGAAATCTTTCTTTCTGAAGTCATTTTATAATCCTGGGTGTTTCCTTGTGAAAGTAAAGTCTGAACTGTGCAAGTCCTCAGTTTGAGTTGCTGAGAGTCAATTTAGGAGTGATCCCTTTATCCTACAGAGTGCTCTGTGTGTAAGTTTATTCTAATGTCCATATGAAAGCACAAAACCTCATGAATAAAAACATACACAAGGCTTGGCTGAACATATAAGGAAACGTACAACTTACTTAGAACCTATAGTTCCATCAGTAATCTTCATTACAGTGAAGTTAGCCACAGCTAAACCTTTGCTAAAGCATGGTTCTCTCCTTTTGGCTTGTAACCTGGCCTACTTCCAATATACTGCCACATAGTGGATGGAGTAGGAATTACCATGTA
Organism: Salminus brasiliensis; assembly: GCF_030463535.1. NCBI lineage: Eukaryota > Metazoa > Chordata > Actinopteri > Characiformes > Bryconidae > Salminus > Salminus brasiliensis. Next base: position 23,256,586 of record NC_132883.1, on the reverse strand, counting down.
AAATGCCATCTGTTGCAACAATGGAGTCACATGGGTATCAGCTATGGCTTCAAGTTGTAGGACTTTTTATGGCATTATAGACAATAGACAAGTGGCTTAAAGGTCCAACCACAACAGGCCCAATGAGACATAAAGAACCAGCACAACAGGCCCAGTGAGACTAGGGATGCACCTATCAGATATTAGGATCGGATATGTGTCCCTATATTAACAACAACCCCTTTTGGTCTCACTGACTTAATATTTCAGAATTACTTATTTTAGTGACAAATAAATAGCAATTTAATACATTCATATCTGTGTGTTAATTTGTTGTATTTTATTTTACAAACATGGTGAGGTAAACAGTTTATTTTTTTAACAATGTATCGGATCAATATTGTGTATCGATCGATAAGTTTATGTATTGGTATAGAAACTGAACAATGTTGGTGCATCATTAAATGTAACATATAGGAAACAGTGTGTCTTTGACAACTTCCCTAGTTAATAGAATATGCCTACATTGATAAATCCCCATACGTTTCACCCTGATTGGTGAATGTTTAGCCTTTCAAATGCATGCTTGAATGTGATTGGCTAATGGCAACCACAATAATTGACATGTCAAGTCTTCTGGACAGACAGTATTATAGAATAGGCTAAAGACGCAGTATGTAAAATTGCAGCTTGACTGGCTGTATGGTTTCTGAGAAACAGTTACGTACCACTGACCTCACCCTGCTCTGCTCACTGAGAGACAGGTAATCAGTCACACAAGTCATGTCAGACTTACTATTCAAACGTGCTGTATGTAGCTGTTACTTAATATCTGTCCGTGTCTCTTTGGATTAGGACAGAGTCATCACCACAGGCCCTCTCCTGCATTTTATCCACCGACTTGATGATCTGGTCTTAAAAACTGCTGAAGGTATACAAACTGTCCTCCTAGAACAGCTGCAGCTTTGCTTGGTCTGCCACTCAGAAGATCCAAATTTCATCAAGATGTCTGATGTAAGCCTGTACCTTTTTGTGATGTAAAACTGTGGTGCATGTATAGATTTTAACATGTATTTGTGATGCAATAAGCTGTTTTATTAATTGCTTAAACTATAGAGGAGCATTATTGGGCTAATGAGCATTATGAGCTAAATAGTTTAATTGTCACTTTAACAGGTAAGGACACCAGTTTCTCTCAGAGTTAGCTTAAGTTTTACCTATAAAAAAGGTAACTTTGATTAAAAACAAAATAATAATACTGTCTTGCAGACATCTGATTGATGTCATTTATGGCTGATTTACCGTTACAGTAACTTGATCACAATATTCTGCAAAATAAAATGTAGTAGTTTACTAAAGCTCCACTGAATATTGGTTTTGTTTGTTGGTTTTATTTGGTTTCCTAAGAGGAATCTGTAACAGGAACAGGTCATTGTAATTTTATGTGTTACCCAGGTTTTAAATGTTCAGAACATTAAAATCAGACTGCAAAGCAAAGCAAAAAAAACAATAAATAAATAAAAGCAAAAAAACTTTTAAAAATAATACAACGTGAATAAACTGCTCAAAACAGCCATTAAAGCAGATAGAAAATGACTTACTGATAAGTAAGGTAAATAAAACGAGCCTTAAATGACAGCCAATAGCTTGTTGCCAAGACTGGTCTGCGTCAGAGACGGCCAATCAGCGCTCAGGGGGGCGTTACCTCGGCTCCTCCGCTAGAGACGTGCTGTGGATCAGAAAAAAGGTGAGAACGGCGGAGTGAAACACGATGGAAAGTTTTATTAAACTTTGTTTCATAAAATCGCTCATAAAGGTGAACGTTGAGAAGTACGACTGAAACGACGATTTGGATTTAGTCTGCATTTGATTTTGTGAGTGTAATAGGTGAAGCTTTTGGTGCAAATAGTTCAAAAGATTAAAAAGAAAAGCCTGTAGAGTTGAGGCTAACATGCTTAGGGGTCAAGGGGTCATGAGCGAGTGGGCAGTGCTGGCCACCATTTCATGCTGCTAATGAGAGTTTTATATTGAAAGAGGGAAGAAAAAATTGCTTTACTTTGTAAATGTAGTATTATGTGTATCTATTAAGGCGCTGTTTTTGGGAACAGGTCAGTTTTTTCTGGGTGTAATTTTACTCTACTCTGCAATCTGGCTGCACCTGCGTGAACACTCTGCAGCAGTAGTGGCGTGGTGGCGCTGTAAAGTAATCAGTACAGTGCACCGGGGAAGATGCCGCCAAAATTCTGCGTGCTGTGAGCTGCAGATAAAAGTCTTACCACACAGTGCGTCTCACCTGTGGAGCTGTGTCTCTAAAAGCAGCTCAGAACTCAAAGCTAACTTCAGGTTCGCCTGTATCAGGGTTGAGTGCAGAAACAGTCCTAAAGCTTCCTCTGTGAAACTGATACTGCAGCACGCACACTGTTTCCTCTCCCGAGGCCCCGTCTCAAATCAGTCCCTCTTCACTATGTAGTGCACTTTATGGGTCATATAAAAATAGCAGCATCTCCACCAAACAGAGCATGATATGTGTGATCAAGTCATTTCTACTCAGCAGTCGGTTCTACAATTTCCTATTTAGGCTCTCAGAATCATCAGAGACACTTTTCACCTCAAAAGGCACTTGGTGGTCAGTTTGAAGACACTAACCTGTGTGCTGTCCACACCAAAAGAATCACCCTTCTGCTTAAACACCTCCAGCTGGTCGGCAGAGAGCGCACAAACCAGGGCAGTGACTTTTACTTTTTATTTGATTTTGATAGTTAAATCACTTAGGAGCTCGCTGAAGTAATGCTAATGTACCAACAGCTGTGCTAGCTAGCTAGGTTAGCAAGTGCTGCTTTCTCAATAAAGCTGTACAGGAAGATCATGGTCATCTTAGCTCCTTTTATTTGAAACAGATTTAGAAGGCATATTAATAATAGAAGCACTTTATAATTGTGTAATTGCATACTGTAGTTCATCTGTTTCTCTGCATACTTTCACCCTGTTCTTCAGTGGTGAGGACCACCACAGAGCAGGTATTCTGTGGGAGGTGAGCTTTTTATAGCACTGCAGTGTTAAATGTCTGGACGAGTCCAGAACAAATGTGTAAACTGCTCGTTTGGAGCGATAAAAGCAACATTCCTGCAACATCCTCAAATCTGAATGTCCAGATCACTTTTCAGAGGTTTTGATGGCCGATTCTAAAGTCGTGATGAGCGGCAAGTTAGCATGGTGACATTCGTCAAAGTGGTACGTGCCAGTGGATGGCATTTTCGGATGGTGCAGTGGCCACTTCCTAGTGCCAGATGCTGATTAGGAACTGAACCCCCTTTCAAAATGTGCCTGAGCTCTTTACCTACTGGATAGGCTTGACTATCCAGGAGTGGCTAAATGTTTACATAAGATACAACTGATTTTGTTAGATGAACAGAATTACTGACACATTTGATTCATTTTGTTGCTCTTGGCGTGCAGGTATCCCACCAATGCAGAGTAATAATTTTATTCTTTTATTATTGTTGATCACAGAAGAGTAGTTGGTGTAATATTGGTGGGGAGATTTGAGTAATTCTCTTGTTTTGGTTGAGACTGAGAACTTGTGTCTTTGCTAAAGGAATGCATTGTTGGAGAGGATGCTACGCCTGAGGCCCACGTTAAGGTGTTGCGTGAAAAGTACAGGACGACACAACCTGATTTAATGATCGTGAAGGACCACATGAAGACTTTTGCATTGGCAGCATGGAGAAAGGGGTTTGGCCATTGAAAATGTATACTTGTGTCTTTAATAGTCTATTATAAGATATTTTTGGCTATTCAAGGTTTTTACTCTTCACTACTGCCTTCATCACTACACTTTATTGCAACTATATAATGAAACTTTCGTGTATTTTCTGCTTTTATCTTACAGTTGTATGATGAGTTCAATGCCATCCATCCTTTAATGGTGTACGTTTGTCACTGCTTCACCTGAAACAATGCTGGGAGTTTAGCTCTAAAGGCCTCCTAGGTGATCTTCAAGAGATGCTCGTCAAAAGTGTAAGCACACAATTTTTTTATCTTTACCAGCAGACCTACAGACCTACTCTTAATTTCATTGATACTCTCAGACATGTACAGTTTCAGGAAAAGGTGCTTCAGTGTGTATCTAATATTACACTAAATGATGTTTAGTATTCCCTTGATGTTTGTGTAATGGGCCATCTGCATAGTAAAGTGATTTCATTGTGGAAGATCTTACTTACTAAACTTGGACACTCTGTGGGTTCTGTGTGGTAAAATGTTGCTTCTGGTTTCTGGTGGGTGCTTTTCTTTTTAATAAGGCTTAATTTTCTCTGGAGTATAAATGTAACCATTTGATATGGATTCTTTGAGTATGGCATACATTTAGCCATGTTAGGATGATTTTTTTTTTTAGCTGGTATAATAAAACCTTTTTTGCTTTATTTCATTGTTTTGTTTGCTGTGAGTGCCACATTTGAATAGTATTGAGTCTAATTGTTTTTGTTTGTTTGATGCTCTTTCAATTAATGCTAAAGTTGTGTATGTTTACTACTAAATAAACAGCATAGACAAACATTGTGAACATGTGTGGATATTTCAGGTACACTTTAGTCACACTAGGGTCCAGAGTGGCTTGTCACTGGGGTAGTGCCTCTAAAAGCACTGGTTGGTACCTTTTGAAAAGGGGATACAGTTGTACCATAATTTAAAGGTACATTTTAGCCTCATAGGGTTCTACAGAAGCACGAAGCCTTGGTGTAGTCATGGATGATCAGTTATCGTTCTCAAGTCATGTTGCAAACATAACTCGGTCCTGCAGATTTCTTCTGTACAACATCAGGAGAATTCGACCCTTCCTCTCTAGAGAGGCCGCCCAGGTGCTTGTTCAGTCTCTCGTCACTTCCAGACTTGATTACTGCAACTCTCTTCTGGCTGGTCTCCCTCTGCGCACCATCAGGCCCCTGCAGCTCATCCAGAATGCAGCGGCATGGGTCGTCTTCAATGTCCCTAAATTCAGCCATGTCACTCCACTGCTGCGTTCTCTCCACTGGCTTCCTGTAGCTGCCCGCATCAGATTCAAAACCCTGACGCTGGCCTACAAAGCCAAGACTGGACCAGCCCCTCCGTACTTGATGGCAATGGTCAAAAGCCGGTCTGCACCAAGAGCCCTTCGAGCTTCAAGTACGGCTCGGCTCGACCCGCCATCCCTCAAAATCCGCGGAAGACAAGCGTCCAGACTTTTTTCTGTCCTGGCACCAAAGTGGTGGAACGAGCTTCCCCTGGGTGTCCGAACGGCCGAGTCGCTCGCTGTCTTCAAACGCAGACTGAAGACCCACCTCTTCAGAGAGTACTTGGGCGAATAGAGTACTATGGTCGCCTTATTGTATTGTGTTTAGTAATGTCTAAGCTTAGAGGTATCTTTGAATTATTAGTCTATTCTAACTAGCTAAGGTTTCTTTCTTGGGTAAATAGCAAAGCACTTTGTAAGTCGCTCTGGATAAGAGCGTCTGCTAAATGCCATAAATGTAAATGTAAATGTAACAGTCTAACAGTGGATTAGGGCTGCCCGTGGTGATTGTGTGGCTTTAAGCAGATGTGAAGGACGATTCACCACAAGAATACAGCCAAACACTTTCAGGTAAGTTCCAGTGGTATGTAATGTTGAATTTGTGTAGAAATCAAAAGAGAGTACACGCAACAAAAACAAAAAATAGACGAGCTAGATAGTACACTCTTTGTACAACAAGGCCTCAGCTGCCTTCATCTGAGGGCTGCAAAGCCTCACGCACGTCTACTATTGCTTCAGCCTACTCCGTGCAAGCTGAACCCCCTTATTGCCTCCTACACAGCCCTTTTAAGATGTATGCTGAAATTGATCCAACTCGCACAAAACATTAAAGTATGAGAAGTCAGTAAAAGAATAACCGTAAAGTTAAGCTAGCTGTAATCAAGGAAACACCTGCATTTAGTTCTCCTTCCATTAAAGCAAGATTATACAAATTTAGGCTTTGGTGATAATGATTTAGTACCACAGTGAAGTTGTAAAGTAAACCAGAAATAAACCCATATAAATAAGCAAACAAGAGCATGTCATCATTATTATGGCTTAGTACTAAAGTAAAGCAGATGATTGCATGACAGAACAGCACTGACCACAGAATACCTCAAAATGTCCGTTAACTCTTCATCTAAGGTGTGTTTTGAGTTGAATTTAGTAAAAACAAGTCTTTCTGAATGTGTGTTTACACACATTTGATGGGACAGTGCAACACTGCTGAAAGTTAATCCTGCTTTTCTGAACACTATTTAATGTTTGTGTTTTATCATGTGCTGATCATTATAACAGTGAGGCACACAGGAACTTTCACTGTCACTATGGCTAATTTACACTTTGCCATTTAGGCCAGTAAGATGCTTTAAAGAAGTATTTTGTAGACATATGTATATGTGTGTCTGCAGGTGTGGAGGTCCATGGTATAACATGTGAATTTGCACAACCAGTTCTACTCAGCGCTCAACCACGACTGATCGTCTTGTTCAGCAGTGGCACTTCGAGAGATGCCTGGGACTTACGATCGCCAAGTATGGGATTTACTGCCATTTTTACTGCCAATATTGAACATGTTTGTGTGGATGTTTCAGAGTATTGCAGCACAAAAACAAAGTAGTAAGCTGACTTAAAATAGAGCAACTCCAACAAAGGTGCAGAGTTAAATTGAGAGGAACATAAGTTGATGCAGTAGATTAAAATGTTTGTGCATGTATCATTGTTGGGAAGGCCTAGCCTGCAGTGAAGTGCCAGAATAGTGACTGGAATGGGCGTCACTGTCTTGTTGGATGCACATGTGCATAAATCTTCCATAAATGTACACTGACCAGCCATTTCTTTTCACCACTGTGTTTGATCCAGTTGTACCAGAGAGTTGCACGGCCCCTAACTTTTTATCTCTAGGGGTCAACCTAACCAAACACAAAAGAGCCTGTCACTATCAAAAGTCTTCAACCTTGATTGTGGTTAAAGCATAGTTACAGCACAGTGCTCATGTGTCTGAGACTCGTGAATTAATTAGGCAGTTGAGAATGTTGGCAGTCCCAAAAACTTGGCCCTGCCATCTATGGATGCTTAAAGATGCTTCCTCTCCACCTGCGCTGAGATGCCTTCAAGACCTGCAATGCAAAACCCACTGGTGTGAAAATATCAATTATTATAGTGCAAGCAAGTAATAAATTAAATAAACTTGATGTGTATTCCAGGATTTCACATAATTGTGTTATATCTGACAACTGTGTTAAGATATACTTTTAAATTACGAAACAGTATGATCAATATTTTGATTATCATATAGTTTTGAATTTCAACTTGTCAGATTCTCTTCTGTCCACAGGTCTTGATTATTCAGGAGTGGCTACGAAATGTATTAATGAGGCTCTGACCAACCTCATCCACAGTTCTTGTTGAGTCCACTTTTTCACACTTCTTGTGATACCACTTACAGTGCCCATTGCAATCACCTGCCCAGATTTTTTTCTGTCCACAGCCCTCTATGATTCTGAAGTGGCTATGAAGTTCATTAATGAGGCGATCACCATCTTCATTCACAGATCTTGGTGAGTCCACTTCATCACACTTGTTTTATGCTGTTTACAGAGCCCATGACATAGTTTGTCCAAAGTAGCTTATTTACACAGCCCTCAATGATTCAACTTCATTAATGAGGCTGTTACCAACCTCATTCACAGTTTTTGGTCCACTTGGTCCACTTGGTCCACTTTATCACGTTCCATTTCCTTTCGTTTATGGTACCATTTACAATTGAGTGGACTGATGCTCTTGTGTGCTCTAGATATTTTGGAAATTGCTAAACCACTTTATCCACAGTTGTTGGTGAGTCCACTTCATCACAGTCCCTGATGGACTGCTTACAGTGCCCATTACAATCGACTGCCCAGATTCTCTTTTGTCCACAGCCCTTTTTGATTCAGAAGTGGCTACGAACTTCATATATGAGGCTTTCGCCAACATCGTCCACTGTTCTTGGTACAATCGCCTGCCCAGATTCTCTTCTGTCCACAGTGTTACTGTTACATTCAAGACATAGGTGATCCTGTGATCCAGTATTGCATATTTGATACTGTTAGTGCTGCCATCTGGTGGCCTGTTTCTTGTTGTTTTTGTTTTTCTCTCTCTCCCTCTCCTGGTGAAACGACTGATTGGAAACAGCTGATCTCAATGCGTGTGCTGGTTGGCTGCAGTGTCTGAGCTTTGTCATTGAAATGTTGCCATTGGCGTTTATCTAGTCGCCCGTGGCGTTCTCACCATGTGGCCAAAGGTGGTTGTGATTGAGGCTGTTCAAGATATATAACATGACAATTCACAGTTTGATGTATGTGGATCTATTGTAGCCTACTGTTTTCTGTGTCATTATGTACTTGTTGATGTCCAAGTGGTTTAATCATAGTCATGTTTGTAGTGGTGAGTGCCATTTACTATTTTAATTTCATTTATTATTTTTCATTTATTATTCTTTTGCTTCATGTTGGGGAGGCAGGTAAGGCCATTGTATTTTGTTTTATTATTTTGTAGTTAGGTTAGTTAGTAAGGAGGGATGTCATGTGTGTCTGTAATTTTGGCCTTTGCTCACCCTGATGCTATATGATGTTGACTGTGGTCTTGATATGTTTGCCTATAATACTACATTTTCATTTGAGCATTAAATCTGTTTCTTTATGGTTTGTTTATCTCCTCAAGCCCTAAACTAGTTTTTTTTTATGAAATGGTTTAATAAACTGGGCTGTAAGATTACTCAAAAATTGACTAACTTTACAAGACTTTAACAAAGCAAAACTTCACCAAAAGTGAAGTAGAAAAGAAAAACGTAGGCCAGAGTTATAAGAAAAAGTAGGCCAGAGTTATAAGAACTGCTTTTTATTGGAATTTAAAAACCTGAATGTTCTTATACGACTGAAGACGTGTCGAGGTTCTTCTGTTCCCTGTATGCTCTGTGACTAATTTGCTGAACAAGTAGATCTATCTGAGATGTTTCCAAGCTGTTTTAAGCCTGCGTCTGAGATGAACACTGTATGTGAACTTTTACATTCTGAATTTTTAGTTGAAAGTAAGTCAGAAGATGCTGAAAATGATTTCACATCAAAACTGAATTTTATTAAAGAGGCTTTGATGGAGGAACAAAGTTGGGATCAATCTCTTGATAACTGTAGACTAACTGCTGTAACAGAAGAAAGTAATGCCCCATCATGCAGTTATGTATTTTCAGCAAGATGTACATGTACTTAGCATGTACTTAGCTTAGCCCCCTGACAGTGTGTTCTCTGGTCATCTGGGTATACAGAAAACACATCAGCAGATCATGTGTTTTTTCCTTTGGCCTGGTCCTAAAGCTGATGCTGTGTTATGTTGAGTTACGGGAAAACCCAATCAGGTTATTCCATCCACATCACTTCATCCAATCCTAGCATTATGAGCACCATTTCAACGTGTGTAGGGCAGCTGCCCTGGCCACTGATCAAATCCTTCTACTTTTGTGTTACCCCTTGACCAGTTACCTAAACAAATGCTCATGCTTCATTACAGTAACAAGGCTGTGATGGCTGTCTTAAGTATGTTGCGAGAAGGTTACAAAGTATGTTCAGGTTTTTCGCTGCTGCTGCTGCACCTGCATCATTATCCTCTATTTTATTTGTTCCAGACATGAGGAGCTCCTCCCTTACTGTTCCACATTGCATTGTGGTATAATGTAAAAAAGTGTCCATTGAGTATACACCAAAAATTAGCTGTGCGCTAATCCGTATACGTTCGGCACCATTTAAGGTGGCTTCCAGTAAGAAGCTGGAGAATAACTCCAGCCTTGTTGGTGCAGCCGTTTCTTTACGGCATCATAAATCAGCACATTTTACAGTTGTAAAATACATCCAGATAGATCCGGGAACTAATTTTACTGAAGTTCTGAAATTGTTAGCAATTGATCATCACATGTCCAGTGCATATCACCCCGAATCTCAGGGTTCTCTAGAATGTTTTCAACAACCTCAGTGCTTCGTACCTACTGTCTTTAGGTAGATAAAGAATGTGATGATGGCATCCTGGTCTTATTGTTTGCCATTTGTGAAAGTGATCAGGATTCCATTGGGTTTAGCCATTCACAGCTGAATTGTGAATTTCACTTTGGAGATAAAAGACTTGTACGTACCAGGTTCTGCCCTGTGTGCAGAGTTTTCAGGAAGATTGTGTTGATGGAGGTGGATCTGCTAATAGGGTTTTGCTAAGTTCTCCCCTACTGCTTCTGAAGTATCTGCTTTTGTCACACCAGATCTCTTTCTACAGTATTCCGTAATGCCATTTGGGTTACAAAAGGTAATAGCTAATGTAAACAATTGTGAAGCATGTCTGGATGTCGTTGTGATGTCTAGATGTCTATCAGAGTTGGAATGAACATTTGGCAATCCTCTGAAATGTGTTTAAGCGCTTTCTGAAAGTTTCCCTCACACTTAATCTCACTAAATGTGAGTCTGGGAAAGCTAGAGTATCCTAGGTTTGTAAGAAGGTGGGCCAAGGTGAAGTGCGCCCTCTTGAGGCTAAGATACCAACCCTGCAGTTGTGCTTTTGTAGAACCCCTGTTCTAATGACTCCTGACTACACTCAATTCTTCAAGCTGTAAGCTGGGGCTGGAGCTGTCCTCCTTAAAGAAGACTCGAGGTGTTGACCATCCAGTTTATTTTTCATAGAAATTGAAGGAACATCAGATCATGTATAGAACCACTGAGAAGGAAGCCTAGCACTCTTATTAGCTTTTCAACACTTTATGTGGGGTTGAGTGTTTTGGCAGTAGTGCTCTATATATACCACAATATCAGCTGAAGACTGATGAGATGGTTCATGATTGTTCAAGGTTTTAATGTTCAGAATAAGAAAGATTGTGAAAATGTAGTTGCTGATGCGTTGTCTAGGCAGTAGTGTGAGGGTGTTATGACCCTGGGGAGTGTAGAAGAGAGCCTCGTTGGTGCAGCCATGTTTGTTTACAGCGTCAGAAAGATGAAGCAGTTTAGGAACACAGAGTCCTAACCTGACGTCAGTCCAATTATTCCATTCCACCTTAAATGGTGCAGCAGATTTAGTCAAAAGTATTCACCAACTGTATAGCACCAGAATGGAACAGGTGGAACATAATTGGGATGAGATGCCGATTTCAGTAGGGCATCAATCTTAGTGTGCTTCTCTATCCTTCTTCTACTTAAGCACAACTCTAATAATGAACATATGATGCTTTAAATACAAAAACAGAAAATATTATTTAAATTCAGCCTGTAGTTCAAAACTACATCCAACCAAACACCACTGTCTGACTCACTGTTGTCTTTACCTAGTTAATAGATGTAGATCTGCACTCTTAGCTCCTTCAGTGGGGGTTTTTTTCAACCATTTCAGCCCAAAAAAAAAAAGCTTCTAAGCTTTTCAGTCCCTGAGATCAGTCCTGGAGGACTTGTGTCCATCTGCTGAATTAAGAAAACAAATGGTAAATGTGGCATCAATCTATACAAAATGAAAATGTGAGCGAGTTAGACAGTCATGCAGTGAGGTGAGGATGAATCAATGCGAGGACCAGCGGGCAGTGTTTTCTTCTTTTTCTTGTCTTACCTTTGTCTTCTTTTCGTCTTATATTTTCTTTTTTATCTTTGTCGTCTTTGTCGTCTTTCTTCTTTGTCTTTGTAATTTTCTTTTTTCTTGTTTTCTTCTTTGACTTCTTTTTCTCAATATATATTTTTTTGTCTTTCTTCTGTCTTCTTAGTCTTCGGCTTTTTGTTTTTCTTATTTTTCTTTTCTTAGTGTTTTTGTCTTGTCAAGTCAAATTTATTTGTATAGTGCTTTGTACAACTGTTGTGGTCACAAAGCAGCTTTACATAATTAGTAATTAGTAAAAGACAGAAAAAAGTCTTTAATAGCAGTCCTAAAATAGAGCCTTGTGGAACTCCATATCTTACTTCTGTGTAATGTGAAGATAAATCTTTACAAACTCCTTTAGATATGATTTGAACCACCATAGGGCTGGTCCTGTGATTCCAACCATTTTCTCTAATCTTTCTAGTAATATAGTATGATCTATTGTATCAAAGGCTGCACTAAGGTCTAGTAGGGCTAATAAAGATACATAGCCTTTATCAGAGGCAAGAAGGAGATCATTTTTATTCTTCACTAGGGAGGTCTCAGTGCTGTGATGGGATCTGAATCCAGATTGGAATTTCTCATACATGTCATTTGTACTCAGGTATAAGCAGAGTTGTTGGCCTACAGCTTTTTCTAAAATCTTGGATATGTATGTTAAGTTGGAGATGGGTCTGTAAATAGACAATACACAAGGATCAAGATTTGGCTTCTGGATTAAAGGTTTTATGACTGCCAATTTAAGTTTTTTAAGGTTTTTGGGAAATGCCCTAGGCTAAGGGATGAATTTACAATTGTTAAAAGAGGTCTAATTAGAAGTGAGAGTATTTCTTTTAGCAATTTAGAGGGAATCGGGTCAAGTTGTACAGGCTGTACAATTTGGTGAGGAAATATTTTTTTTTTCTAGTAAGTTTAGAGATCTCGCTAAAAAGAACTCTGGGATTGTCTGTTTTTGTTTTTCTCAATCAGCGAGGCCAAATACGCTGAGCGAGCTTTAATGAGTGCCTTTCTATATTGACTAAGGCTGTCCTTCCACACAGAGTGGAACACCTCTAGTTTGGTCGTCCACCATTTACGCTCTAGTTTCTGCACTGTTTTTAGTTTTTGCCTTGTCATTTTACTTTTAAACAGTGCTTCTTTGTCTAAGGTTGATTGAAGGGTATTTTCCAGGTCGTTCGTTAATGTAACTAGCTCCGTTTGGAGTCATTGGGGTTATTGCGCGCTTTAGACAGTGTTGCGGGGAAAAAATTAACATTCTGCCTAAGATGTGTCTCAAAGGAGATTAGATAATGGTCTGATATTACTGAGCTTTGAGGTACAATATTTAGATGATCAATTATAACACTCAGGGTCAGGACTAAATCTAGGGTATGGTTACAGTAATGTGTGGGTCCAGTCACATTTTTTGTGATGCCGACAGAATCTAAGATTGATACAAACGCCTTTGCTAATGGATCATCTGCTTTTTCAAAATGAATATTAAAGTCTTCTACTATTATAAATTTGTCACTGCACACTGACAAAAATCACAAAATTATTAAAAAAATTCAGAATATGACCCTGGAGGCCTATAAATATTAATTTAGTCTGAATGCATTTTTATTTGTTGCTGGATTTGATTTTTTAATGTAGAAAATCTCAAAAGAAGTGAAAGTGTTAGTGTTTTTGAATAATCCCTACCCCATCCCTACCTAAAAAACAGGCTTGCCCTCAAACTTTAATCAGTTATCTATGTTATTTAGTGCTGTGATTCGGCTGTAAGACTCAATCGAATGAAGTTGCCGGTGAGTGGAAGCACAAGATAGATGTTTCTAATAAAGTGACCGTAACTTAAAGCTACCTTACACTCAGCAAAAGTCCATTCTCTATCAGCAGAGAAACCTTTGGATGAAAAGTACTGAGCTATCTTTTGCTCATTAATATATTTCTTCACTATGCCATTGATTACTTTTTCAAAATCAGAATCAGTCCACTGAGGCATTTCAGTCCCTCCCTTAACTAAGGTGCTGCTTTTATAGTTAAGAGACTTCCATGAGTCTTTACCAAGATTCTGAGTATGTTGGCCTTTTCTTGACATGGTGTGGAAACAGGAGAACAAATCCAAGTTTTCTTCTTATTAACTAAACTACAGAAGAACAAAAACACAACTCCGTTCAGAGAGGATTACGGTTACAAACGTTACGTTTAACAGTAACAAAACAAACTTCTCTCCTTTAGAGAGGATAACAGCCACAAAACACTAGGTTTTTATCAGTGACAAACAGATAACTTCTCTTCTTTCAGAGAGGCTAACAATTACTGACTCCTCTGTCTTAAGAAAACAGAATTTCTCTCAGATTCGAAATGGCGTTTACTCACCAAGAAGGTTTTAGTAGGCCATCCGGGTCACGGCACCACATTGTTAGAAATCCGGCATAAAGGAGACAGATTCAGGAGTCAGGAGACTGGATCTTTAGCATTGGAGTTTATTCACGTGCAGACAGAAAATCATACACTGGCACAGCTTAGTTGATCACGGTCAGTCTAGTCTAGTCCGAACCAATCCAGTCTAAAACAGAATCCAGTCTAAAACAGAATCCAGTCTGATTAGGGGTATTTTGAGAGGGCCTTATATATATATTGGAAATTGTGGGAGGGGAAAGGTTCATGAAGAGGAGTTTAAGGAGGGGTAGGAGGGGGATGAAGGACAGGTCACTTGGAGTATCAACAGTAGGGGGTGATAGTTAGCACTTTAAAGAGGGGTAGGAGGTGGGTGAAGTTGAGGGGGGTTGATGGTCATCACACATCAAAGGTCATCGGTATGACCACTTGATTGTTGTCACCTTTTGAGGGTTATTCGAATTACCATATACAAAGAGAGAGAGTGACCACTTTAGGCCGGCAGACGAAGGGTAACAAAAGGTGAGACAAAGGATTAAGATAACCATTTGATAAGTTGAAACCACATGAAAGTAATGTTAGAAAGGGCCATATTTTCTCTCAGCTACAACTCTCAGGTCTTTGGTCTTCACCTATATAAGGCCATCAGTTGTCAGGTACATCTGGATTGTACACAAAACTGTCTTCCCTCCATTGGGCGTTGTGCCCACTTGGGCTATTCGGGGTCAGTGTGGGTGGAGGTGGAAGAACTGCCGATTGGCTTTTCAGTTTTGCTTTCTGTCAGTGTGATCTCACCCTTGCATGAGTATGATGCAGGACCTCTAGTTTGCACCTTAGGAGTGTCTGGTGGGTTAGGGGGTTCAGGCTGATCTTTGACCTTGAACTTGACCAAACCTTGCATCTCCATCTCCACATCAGTTTTGGTCCAGGTGGTCACGTGACGTGGTCACTGCATTGCTGTCTGCTCTTGTCCATCTGATTCAGGGGCATATGGAGGTGGTCTCAGGTTTGAGCCGAGAATACAGCCCGGGCTTGTTTGTCTTGTCATCATGTTGTTTGCTTATCTCCATGTTGTGAAAGTTAGCCTACGAGTGATAAGAAGATAAGGGGTGATGAGAAATATTGGCGTAATACAAGAAGATATGGGGTGATAAGAGAAACAAAGGGGTGAAACCAGTAGAAGGATGTTACAAGAGAAATATGGGGAGTTATAAAGAATAAATTAAGGGGTGTTAAAAGAAAAAGAAGGGGTATTATTGGAAGAAACTGGGTATTACAAGAAGGGTGAGTAATTATACAAGTGAAGAGATAGGGTATAGTGTACACAGAAGCTTGTGTGTGTGAATGTGAAGGGAATTATCGTGTGTCTCTCAGTCTATGTGTGGATTCTGGGTGGCTATGTTCTGTTGGGGTTGAAGGGATATGTTTGGAGAGTAATTCTAAAAACTCGCCATACTGTTGTCTTTTATTGTGAGATCTTGTGCTTTGCAGGAGATCTCACAATAAGAAAAATCTCATAAAAACGAGAGAGGAGCTATATTTAAGTTTGTGCACAGAATCAATAAAAGCCAAATTAATTGGGGTTGTAAAAAGATAAGGGTAAAAGCTGAAAAGAATTCTGTTATTGTCTCAGAAAAATGTGTGCATTTGTGGGAGGTTGCAAATTTAAGGGAAGACACAGTATGGGGGCCCCCGGAGAGAAGAAAAAGAGGAGTAAATGTTACATGTTGTATGTCTAGTCTGAGATTTTGTTTTAATGGCCAATAAAAGATAAATGGATCCATTCGATAGAGTTATGTGATAATGAGTGTAGAAAAGCAGTAGGAAATCTATGAAATAAATAGGTTTTGTAGATATGTGGGTTGGAATGAAGTATAGGAAAATTAATGAGCCCTGACTGGGCATCAGAGAGGGAGATAGGTAAAGGAACAGTTTCATAAACCACTAAAGCAGCCCATACTGGCACCAGGTCACGTGTAGTACAAGAATACTGTTAATAAGTCCTGTGGTTGTTGTATGGATACTGGAATGTGGGTTTTATAGTGTAAGTCCAACCTACCAACCTGAGAAAGAGATTTGACTAGGTTCAAATAGTTATACATAAAAGATGTGTTTATATCTTGTGTAGGTAATTCTTTGTATGAATAACATAAGCATTATTGTTAAGCACTGTAGGAAAGTAATCTCTGGTATTTCTGTTCTATCCTGGCAGAAAGGGAATCTATCCACCTGTACATACTAGCATATAAATAGGTTCTGCACAGATGCTTTTGGTTGAACTTTCACCACTGGAAAGGGGAGCCTCATGTATGCAAGCATACACATACACTAAGGTTTAAGGTTGGTAGAGAGTTAAATCACTTTTAAACACACATGGTTAAAGATTCTCTCACTTGATTAGCTTAAGATTAGATCTGAATTACAAGTAATCTGGTTTGATTCTCCTTTCTCTTTTATGGGATGTGAGAGGAGACAGAAAGAAGGACCTAAGGAGGGGCAACTGGTGAGTGACGTGCCAGAAACGTCACATGGACTGAGTGGAAGAAGCTGTGCTGACTTCCGATCAGGCTAGTGTGCTTATCCACAGATCACTTCCCTGTATACACCTGCATTCTAAACAAATGTGTATTCATATTTATAGTGCTATTAATTATATAATACTTGCTAACAGTTGCCAACTGATTGGTTGGGCAGTGACTTTGATTACTTAAAGATAACACACTTGGGGGTTAAACATTTTGTTGAAAGCCACAGGTATTGAAGTATTTGGTGGTTTAACTCTTACTAGAGGACTTTTTTTTTTTTTTTTTTTAGAGTGGTCATACATTCTTAAGGTCTGGGCTGTTCTGAAGTTGGCAAACCTCAGTTAATTTCAACAACTCGTATAGTAACTTTTAATAAACAAATAAATAAATATCGTATAATTCAAAGTAGACAGTGAAGTGGTAGTAATTTCAATAATTTAAAGTAATCTTTTTCACACTCAAATAACATAGAGGCCATTATTATGCCAACTATGGGTACAAACACTTCAAAAGGAATTACTCCTGTTGATGTAGTTAAAATAATCCATTAATTAAAGGCATAACTAAGACATCAGAGAAATGGCACAAGCGTTGGCCTGACATTGACCAACCATGGCCAGTGGAGGGGACTCTTAATCCAGATGTAATTAAAGTAATGCAAGTACTTCTGGCCACGTACAAGGCTAACCAAAAGAAAGGTAAGAAGGGGGAAAAAAACATAAGAAGAAGAGACCGATGGAGCTCGGCATTCTCCAGTTGCTTGAATAAGAAGGGCAGAAACTGGTCAAAGCAGCAAAGGATAAGAGAGAGAGGAGTGCAGCAGAAATGGAGAGACAGATGAGAGGAATAGGAAAGCAGATGGCAGAAATTAATAAGCCATTTTCACACGTAAACCCAGTAAAGAACCCCCCACCATAGGAGAAGGAATTGAAGTCTGAGAAGATCTATCCCCAGCTCCCAGTGATCACTCAAGAGGGCAAATATCACATCAGAGATGATGGCCGAATAGTGGAAGCAGGAAAAGCAGAAACAATTATAATAATGTATTTTCCAAAAGCAAGAAGAAATCAACATATATGTAAACTGAAGGTGAAGTGAAGATCAGGAGGACAAAAGTTGGAGATGATGTGGATGAAAGTGCGTGGGAAGCCAGAAGAGGATGTGATCCAGCAGTCACGCTTAGAACGTGAACAAGTAAGACAAAGAATAAAGAAAGAAAATGAATGCTTACTTACCGATAACACAGTTGCAGATGGAAAAAAAAAGCCAGAAAGCCAGAGGTCCACATTCAGACAACCATATACAGTTGATGTATAGTCTCTTGGAATCATGAGGTCCTGTGAACAAAGACAAAGAAGAAAGTCAACAGCTGAAAAGAAACATAATGCTTTCTTACCGATGACACAGTTGAAGATGAATAGAAAGTCAGTCAGATTGAGTTGCAGATGTAGACAACGGCAAAAAATTGGAGATCGATAGCCTCTTGGGATCATGAAATCCTGTCAACTAGTAGGACAAAAAAGAAAATCAAAATATGAAAAGAAAGTGAATGTATACTCACCTGTTACACAGTTGAAGATAAATTAAAAGCCAATAAGAAGAAAAATCCAGATGCAGACAACAGCAAATAATTGAAGGTTTGATAGCCTCTTGGGATCACTAGGTCTTGTGAACAAGTAAGACAAAGAATAAAATCAAAATATGAAAAGAAACTGAATGTATACTTAACTGTTACACAGTTGCAGATGAATACACAGCCAGTTAGAAAGAATTCCAGATGCAGACAACCACATACAGCTGGACATGGACAGTCTCTTGGGATCATGAAGTCCTGTGAAGAAGTAAGACAAAGCAGAAAATCAAAATATGAAAAGAAACTGAATGTATACTTACCTGTTACACAGTTGCAGATGAAAAAAAAAGCCAGTAAGCCAGAGTTCCAGATTCAGACAACCATATATAGTTGATGTATAGTCTCTTGGGATCACGAGGTCCTGTGAAAAAGGAAGACAAAGAAGAAAATCAAAATATGAAAAGAAACTGAATGTATACTTACCGATTACACAGTTGCAGATAAAAAAAAAAGCCAGTAAGCCAGAGTTCCAGATTCAGACAACCATATATAGTTGATGTATAGTCTCTTGGGATCACGAGGTCCTGTGAAAAAGGAAGACAAAAAAGAAAGTCAATACATGAAAAGAAACTGAATGTTTACTTACCTGTAACACAGTTGCAGATGAATACACAGCCAATAAGACGTAAAATCCAGATGCAGACAACGGCAAACAGATGGAGATGAATAGACTCTTGGCATCATGAGGTCCTGTAAATAAGACAAAAAAAAGTCAATACATGAATAGAAACGGAATGTATACTTACCTGTTACACAGTTGCAGATGAATACACAGCCAGTAAGAAAGAGTTCCAGATGCAGACATCATACAGCTGGACAAGGACAGTCTCTTGGGATCATGAAGTCCTGTGAACAACTAAGACAAAGAAGAAAGTCAATACATGAAAAGAAACTGAATGCTTACTTACCTGTTACACAGTTGCAGATGAATAGAAAATCAGTCAGGTTAAGTTTCAGATTCAGACAACGGCAAACACTTGGAGATCGATAGCCTCTTGGGATCATGAAGTCCTGTCAACAATTACGACAAAGAATAAAATCAAAATATGAAAAGAAACTGAATGTATACTTACCTGTAACACAGTTGCAGATGAATACACAGCTAGTTAGAAAGAATTCCAGATGCAGACAACCACATACAGCTGGACATGGACAGTCTCTTGGGATCATGAAGTTCTGTGAACAAGTAAGACAAAGAAGAAAATCAAAATATGAAAAGAAACTGAATGTATACTTACCGATTACACAGTTGCAGATAAAAAAAAAAGCCAGTAAGCCAGAGTTCCAGATTCAGACAACCATATACAGTTGATGTATAGTCTCTTGAGATCACAAGGTCCTGTGAAAAAGGAAGACAAAGAAGAAAGTCATTACATGAAAAGAAACTGAATGTATACTTACCTGTAACACAGTTGCAGATGAATACACAGCCAAGAAGACGAAAAATCCAGATGCAGACAACGGCAAACAGCCGGAGATGAATAGTCTCTTGGGATCATGGAGTCCTGTGAACAAGTAATACAAAGAAGAAAATCAAAATATGAAAAGAAACTGAATATATACTTACCAGTTACACAGTTGCAGATGAACACACAGCAATTAAGAAAGAATTCCAGATGCAGACAACCACATACAGCTGGACATGGACAGTCTCTTGGGATCATGAAGTCCTGTGAACAAGTAAGACAAAGAAGAAAATCAAAATATGAAAAGAAACTGAATATATACTTACCAGTTACACAGTTGCAGATGAACACACAGCCATTAAGAAAGAATTCCAGATGCAGACAACCACATACAGCTGGACATGGACAGTGTCTTGGGATCATGAAGTCCTGTGAACAAGTAAGACAAAGAAGAAAGTCAATACATGAAAAGAAACTGAATGCTTACTTACCAAATACACAGTTGCAGATGAATACACAGCCAATAGGACGTAAAATCCAGATGCAGACAACGGCAAACAGCTGGAGATGAATAGTCTCTTGGGATCATGAGGTCCTGTAAACAAGACAAAAAAAAAGTCAATACATGAATAGAAACGGAATGTATACTTACCTGTTACACAGTTGCAGATGAATATAAAATCAGTCAGGTTGAGTTCCAGATTCAGACAATGGCAAACAGCTGGAGATTGAGAGCCTCTTGGGATCATGAGGTCCTGTGAACAAGTAAGACAAAGAAGAAAATCAAAATATGAAAAGAAACTGAATGTATACTTACCGATTACACAGTTGCAGATGAAAAAAAAAGCCAGTAAGCCAGAGTTCCAGATTCAGACAACCATATATAGTTGATGTGTAGTCTCTTGGGATCACGAGGTCCTGTGAACAAGTAAACAAGACAAAGAAGAAAGTCAATACATGAAAAGAAACTGAATGTTTACTTACCTGTAACACAGTTGCAGATGAATACACAGCCAATAAGACGTAAAATCCAGATGCAGTTGAAAAGTCTCTTGGGATCACGAGGTCCTGTGAACAAGTAAGACAAAGAAGAAAGTAAATACATGAAAAGAAACGTAAAGCTTACTTACCTGTAACACAGTTGCAGATGAATACACAGCCAATAAGACATAAAATCCAGATGCAGACAACGGCAAACAGCTGGAGATGTATAGACTCTTGGGATCATGAGGTCCTGTAAATAAGACAAAAAAAAGTCAATACATGAATAGAAACGGAATGTATACTTACCTGTTACACATTTGCAGATGAATACACAGCCAAGAAGACGAAAAATCCAGATGCAGACAACGGCAAACAGCCGGAGATGAATAGTCTCTTGGGATCATGGAGTCCTGTGAACAAGTAAGACAAAGAAGAAAATCAAAATATGAAAAGAAACTGAATATATACTTACCAGTTACACAGTTGCAGATGAACACACAGCCATTAAGAAAGAATTCCAGATGCAGACAACCACATACAGCTGGACATGGACAGTGTCTTGGGATCATGAAGTCCTGTGAACAAGTAAGACAAAGAAGAAAGTCAATACATGAAAAGAAATTGAATGCTTACTTACCAAATACACAGTTGCAGATGAATACACAGCCAATAAGACGTAAAATCCAGATGCAGACAACGGCAAACAGCTGGAGATGAATAGTCTCTTGGGATCATGAGGTCCTGTAAACAAGACAAAAAAAAAAGTCAATACATGAATAGAAACGGAATGTATACTTACCTGTTACACAGTTGCAGATGAATATAAAATCAGTCAGGTTGAGTTCCAGATTCAGACAATGGCAAACAGCTGGAGATTGAGAGCCTCTTGGGATCATGAGGTCCTGTGAACAAGTAAGACAAAGAAGAAAATCAAAATATGAAAAGAAACTGAATGTATACTTACCGATTACACAGTTGCAGATGAAAAAAAAAGCCAGTAAGCCAGAGTTCCAGATTCAGACAACCATATATAGTTGATGTGTAGTCTCTTGGGATCACGAGGTCCTGTGAACAAGTAAGACAAAGAAAAAAGTAAATACATGAAAAGAAACGTAAAGCTTACTTACCTGTAACACAGTTGCAGATGAATACACAGCCAATAAGATGTAAAATCCAGATGCAGACAACAGCAAACAGCTGGAGATGAATAGTCTCTTGGGATCATGAGGTCCTGTAAATAAGACAAAAAAAAGTCAATACATGAATAGAAACGGAATGTATACTTACCTGTTACACAGTTGCAGATGAATAGAAAGTCAGTCAGATTGAGTTCCAGATGCAGTCAACGGCAAACACTTGGAGATCGATAGCCTCTTGGGGTCATGAAGTCCTGTCAACAAGTAAGACATAGAAGAAAATCAATACATGAAAAAAAACTGAATGTATACTTACCTATTACACAGTTGCAGATGAAAAAAAAAGCCGGTAAGCCAGAGTTCCAGATGCAGACAACCATATACAGCTGGACATGGATAGTCTCTTGGGATCATGAAGTCCTGTGAACAAGTAAGACAAAGAAGAAAATCAATACATGAAAAGAAACTGAATGCTTACTTACCGATTACACAGTTGTAGATGAATACAAAGTCAGTCAGATTGAGTTCCAGATGCAGACAACGGCAAACACTTGGAGATCGATAGCCTCTTGGGATCATGAAGTCCTGGGAACAAGTAAGACAAAGAAGAAAGTCAATACATGATGTAAAGTCTCTTGGGATCACGAGGTCCTGTGAACAAGTAAAACAATGAAGGAAGTTAATAAATGAAAAGAAACGGAATGTTTACTTACCTGTAACACAGTTGCAGATGAAAACACAGCTAATAAGACGAAAAATCCAGATACAGTTGAAAAGTCTCTTGGGATCACAAGGTCCTGTGAACAAGTAAGACAAAGAAGAAAATGAATACATGAAAAGAAATTGAAGGTATACTTACCTGTCACACAGTTGCAGATGAATAGAAAGTCAGTCAGATTGAGTTCCAGATGCAGACAACGGCAACCACTTGGAGATCGATAGCCTCTTGGTATCATGAAGTCCTGTGAACAAGTAAGACAAAGAAGAAAGTCAAAACATGAAAAGAAACTGAATGCATACTTACCTGTTACACAGTTGCAGATGAATAGAAAGTCAGTAGGATTGAGTTCCAGATGCAGACAACGGCAAACAGCTGGACATGGACAGTCTCTTGGGATCATGAAGTCCTGTGAACAAGTAAGACAGTGAAAATCAAAATATGAAAAGAAACTGAACGTATACTTACCTGTTACACAGTTGCAGATGAATAGAAAGACAGTCAGATTGAGTTCCAGATGCAGACAACGGCAAACAGCTGGAGATGAATAGTCTTTTGGGATCATGAGGTCCTGTAAACAAGACAAAGAAGAAAGTCAATGCAGGAAAAGTAACTGAATGCTTACTTAGCAATTACACAGTTGCAGATGAATAGAAAGTCACAGCCAGTAAGAAAGAATTCCAGATGCAGACAACCACATACAGCTGCACATGGAAAGTGTCTTGGGATCATGAAGTCCTGTCAACAAGTAAGACAAAGAAGAAAATCAAAACATGAAAAGAAACTGAATGTATACTTACCTGTTACACAGTTGCAGATGAATACACAGTCAGTAAGAAAGAATTCCAGATGCAGACAACCACATACAGCTGGACATCGATAGCCTCTTGGGATCATGAAGTCCTGTAAACAAGACAAAAAGAAAGTCAATACATGAAAAGAAACTGAACTTATACTTACCTGTTACACAGTTGCAGATGAAAAGAAACGGAATGTATACTAACCTGTAACACAGTTGCAGATTAATACAAAGCCAAAAAGAAAAAAAAATCCAGATGCAGACAACAGCAACCAGCTGGAGATGAATACTCTCTTGGGATCATGACGTCCTGTCAACAAGTAAGACAAAGAAGAAAATCAAAATATGAAAAGAAATTGAATGTATACTTACCTATAACACAGTTGCAGATGAATACACAGCCAATAAAACGTAAAATCCAGATGCAGACAACGGCAAACAGCTTGAGATGAATAGTCTCTTGGGATCATGAGTCAATAAAAAAGTCAATACATGAATAGAATCGGAATGTATACTTACCTGTTACACAGTTGCAGGTGAATAAGAAAGTCAGTCAGACTGAGATCGAGATGCAGACAACGGCAAACACTTGGAGATCGATAGCCTCCTGGGATCATGAAGTCCTGTGAACAAGACAGACAAAGAACAAAATCAAAATACAAAAAGAAACTGAATGTACACTTACCTGTTACACAGTTGCAGATGAATACACAGCAAGAAAGAAAGAATTCCAGATGCAGACAGCCACATACAGCTGGACATGGACAGACTCTTGGGATCATGAAGTACTGTGAACAAGACAAAGAAGAAAATCAAAATATGAAAAGAAACTGAACGTATACTTACCTGTTACACAGTTGCAGATGAATATAAAGTCAGACAGATTGAGTTCCAGATGCAGACAACGGCAAACAGCTGGAGATGAATACTCTCTTGGGATCATGAGGTCCTGTAAACAAGATAAAAAGAAAGTCAATACATGAAAAGAAACTGAACGTATACTTACGTGTAACACAGTTGCAGATGAATACACACCCAATAAGACATAAAATCCAGATGCAGACAACGGCAAACAGGTGGAAATGAATAGTCTCTTGGGATCATGAGGTCCTGTAAACAAGTAAGAAAAAGAAGAAAATCAAAATATGAAAAGAAACTGAATGTTTACTTACCTGTAACACAGTTGCAGATGAAAAAAATAAAGCCAGTAAGCCAGAATTCCAGATTCAGACAACCATATACAGTTGATTTATAGTCTCTTGGGATCACGAGGTACTGTGAACAAGTAAGACAAAGAAGAAAGTCAATACATGAAAAGAAACTGAATGTATACTTACCTGTAACACAGTTGCAGATGAATACACTGTCAGTAAGAAAGAATTCCAGATGCAGACAACCACATACAGCTGGACATCGATAGCCTCTTGGGATCATGAGGACCTGTAAACAAGACAAAAAAAAAAAGCCAATACTTGAAAAGAAACTGAATGTATACTTACCTGTTACACAGTTGCAGTTGAAAAAAAGCCAGTAAGCCAGAGTTCCAGATTCAGACAACCATATACAGCTGGACATCGATAGCCTCTTGGGATCACGAGGTCCTGTAAACAAGGAAGACAAAGAAGAAAGTCAATACATGAAAAGAAATTGAATGTATACTTACCTGTTACAAATTTGCAGATGAATATAAATTCAGTCAGATTGAGATCCTGATGCAGACAACGGCAAACACTTGGAGATCGATAGCCTCTTGGGATCATGAAGTCCTGTGAACAAGTAAGACAAAGAAGAAAATAAAACATGAAAAGAAACTGAATGTATACTTACCTGTTACAAAGTTGCGGATGAATACAAATCCAGTAAGAAAGAATTCCAGATGCAGACAACCACATCCAGCTGGACATGGAAAGTCTCTTGGGATCATGAGGTCCTGTAAACAAGTCAAAGAAGAAAGTCAATACATGAAAAGAAACTAAATGTATACTTACCTGTTACACAGTTGCAGATAAATACACAGTCAGTAAGAAAGAATTCCAGTTGCAGACAACCACATACAGCTGGACATAGACAGTCTCTTGGGATAATGAAGTCCTGTGAATAAGTAAGACAAATAAGAAAGTCAATACATGAAAAAAACTGAATATATACTTACCTGTTACACAGTTGCAGATGAACAGAAACGGTATGTATACTTACCAGTTTCACAGTTGCAGATGAATAAAAAGTCATTCAGATTGAGTTGCAGATGCAGACAACGGCAAACACTTGGAGATCTATAGCCTCTTGGGATCATGAAGTCCTGTGAACAAGTAAGACAAAGAAGAAAATCAAAATATGAAAAGAAATGGAACGTATACTTACCTGTAACACAGTTGCAGATGAATAGAAAGTTAGTCAGATTGAGTTCCAGATGCAGACAATGGCAAGAAGTTGGAGATGAATAGTCTCTTGGGATCATGAGGTCCTGTAAACAAGAAAAAAAGAAAGTCAATACATGAAAAGAAACTGAATGCTTACTTACCAATTACACAGTTGGAGAAGAATACACAGCCATTAAGAAAGAATTCCAGATGCAGACAACCACATACAGCTGGACATGGACAGACTCTTGGGATCATGAAGTCCTGTGAACAAGTGAGACAACGAAGAAAGTCAATACATGAAAAGAAGCTGAATTTATACTTACCTGTTACAAAGTTGCAGATGAATACAAAGCCAGTAAGCCAGAGTTCCAGATTCAGTCAACCATATACAGTTGATGTATAGTCTCTTTGGATCATGAGGTCCTGTAAACAAGACAAAGAAGAAAGTCAATACATGAAAAGTAACTGAATTTATACTTACCTGTTACACAGATGCAGATGAATACACAGTCAGTAAGAAAGAATTCCAGATGCAGACAACCACATACAGCTAGACATGGATAGTCTCTTTGGATCATGAAGTCCTGTAAAGAAGACAAAGAAGAAAATCAAAATATAAAAACAAACTGAATGTGTACTTACCTGTAACACAGTTGCAGATTAATACACAGCCAATAAGATGAAAAATCCAGATGCAGACAACAGCAAACAGCTGGAGATGAATAGTCTCTTGGGATCATGAGGTCGTGTAAACAAGTATGACAAAGAAGAAAGTCAATACATGAAAAGAAACTGAATGCTTACTTACCGATTACACAGTTGCAGATGAAAAAAATAAAGCCAGTAAGCAAGAGTTCCAGAATCAGACAACCATATACAGTTGATTTATAGTCTCTTGGGATCACGAGGTACTGTGAACAAGTAAGACAAAGAAGAAAGTCAATACATGAAAAGAAGCTGAATGTATACTGACCTGTTACACAGTTGTAGATGAATACACAGCCATTAAGAAAGAATTCCAGATGCAGAAAACCACAAATAGCTGGACATGGACAGACTCTTGGGATCATGAAGTCCTGTGAACAAGTGAGACAACGAAGAAAGTCAATACATGAAAAGAAGCTGAATTTATACTTACCTGTTACAAAGTTGCAGATGAATACAAAGCCAGTAAGCCAGAGTTCCAGATTCAGTCAACCATATACAGTTGATGTATAGTCTCTTTGCATCATGAGGTCCTGTAAACAAGACAAAGAAGAAAGTCAATACATGAAAAGTAACTGAATTTATACTTACCTGTTACACAGATGCAGATGAATACACAGTCAGTAAGAAAGAATTCCAGATGCAGACAACCACATACAGCTAGACATGGATAGTCTCTTTGGATCATGAAGTCCTGTAAAGAAGACAAAGAAGAAAATCAAAATATAAAAACAAACTGAATGTGTACTTACCTGTAACACAGTTGCAGATTAATACACAGCCAATAAGATGAAAAATCCAGATGCAGACAACAGCAAACAGCTGGAGATGAATAGTCTCTTGGGATCATGAGGTCGTGTAAACAAGTATGACAAAGAAGAAAGTCAATACATGAAAAGAAACTGAATGCTTACTTACCGATTACACAGTTGCAGATGAAAAAAATAAAGCCAGTAAGCAAGAGTTCCAGAATCAGACAACCATATACAGTTGATTTATAGTCTCTTGGGATCACGAGGTACTGTGAACAAGTAAGACAAAGAAGAAAGTCAATACATGAAAAGAAGCTGAATGTATACTGACCTGTTACACAGTTGTAGATGAATACACAGCCATTAAGAAAGAATTCCAGATGCAGAAAACCACAAATAGCTGGACATGGACAGTCTCTTGGGATCATGAAGTCCTGTGAACAAGTGAGACAACAAAGAAAGTCAATACATGAAAAGAAACTGAATGTATACTTACCTGTTACACAGTTGCAGATGAGTACACAGTCAGTAAGAAAGAATTCCAGATGCAGACAACATACAGCTGGAAATGGACAGACTCTTGGGATCATGAAGTCCTGTGAACAAGTAAGACAAAGAAGAAAATCAAAATATAAAAAGAAACTGAATGTATACTTACGTGTAACACAGTTGCAGATGAATACACAGTCAGTAAGAAAGAATTTCAGATGCAGACAACAACATACAACTGGAGATCGATAGCCTGTTGGGATCATGAGGTCCTGTAAACAAGTAAGACAAATAAGAAAGTCAATACATGAAAACAAACTGAATGTATACTTACCTGTTACACAGTTGCAGATGAAAAGAAACTGAATGTATACTTACCTGTAACACAGTTGCAGATTAATACAAAGCCAATAAGATAAAAAATCCAGATGCAGACAACAGCAAACAGCTGGAGATGAATACTCTCTTGGGATCATGAAGTCCTGTCAACAAGTAAGACAAAGAAGAAAACCTAAATATGAAAAGAAATTGAATGTATACTTACCTATAACACAGTTGCAGATGAACACACAGCCAATAAAACGTAAAATCCAGATGCAGACAACGGCAAACAGCTGGAGATGAATAGTCTCTTGGGATCATGAGGTCCTGTAAACAAGACAAAAAAAAGTCAATACATGAATAGAAACGGAATGTATACTTACCTGTTACACAGTTGCAGATGAATAGAAAGTCAGTCAGATTGAGATCCAGATGCAGACAACGGCAAACAGCTGGAGATGAATAGTCTCTTGGGATCATGAAATCTTGTGAACAAGTAAGACAAAGAAGAAAATCAAAATATAAAAAGAAACTGAATGTATACTTACGTGTAACACAGTTGCAGATGAATACACACCCAATAAGACGTAAAAGCCAGATGCAGACAACGGCAAACAGCTGGAAATGAATAGTCTCTTGGGATCATGAGGTCTTGTAAACAAGTAAGACAAAGAAGAAAGTCAAAACGAAAAGAAACTGAATGTATACTTACCTGTTACACAGTTGCAGATGAATAGAAAGTCAGTCAGATTGAGTTCCAGATGCAGACAACGACAAATACTTGGAGATCAATAGCCTCTTGGGATCATGAAGTCCTGTGAACAAGTAAGACAAAGAAGAAAGTCAATACATGAAAAGAAACTGAATGTATACTTACCTGTTACACAGTTGCAGATGAATAGAAAGTCAGTCAGATTGAGTTCCAGATGCAGACAACGACAAATACTTGGAGATCAATAGCCTCTTGGGATCATGAAGTCCTGTGAACAAGTAAGACAAAGAAGAAAGTAAATACATGAAAAGAAACTGAATGCTTACTTACCTTTTACAAACTTGCAGATGAATACAAATCCAGTAAGAAAGAATTCCAGATGCAGACAATCACATCCAGCTGGACATGGATAGTCTCTTGGGATCATGAGGTCCTGTAAACAAGACAAAGAAGAAAGTCAATACATGAAAAGAAACTGAATGTATACTTACCTGTTACACAGTTGCAGATGAATAGAAAGTCAGTAAGATTGAGTTCCATATGCAGACAACCGCAAACACTTGGAGATCGATAACCTCTTGGGATCATGAAGTCCTGTCAACAAGTAAGACAAAGAAGAAAGTCAATACATGAAAAGAAACTGAATGTATACTTACCTGTTACACAGTTGCAGATGAATACACAGTCAGTAAGAAAGAATTCCAGATGCAGACAACCACATACAGCTGGACATCGATAGCCTCTTGGGATCATGAAGTCCTGTCAAGAAGACAACAAGAAAGTCAATATATGAAAAGAAACTGAATGTATACTTACCTGTTACACAGTTGCAAATTAAAAAAAGCCAGTAAGCCAGAGTTCCAGATTCAGACAACCATATACAGTTGATGTATAGTCTCTTGGGATCACGAGGTCCTGTGAACAAGTAAGACAAAGAAGAAAGTCAATACATGAAAAGAAACTGAATGTATACTTACCTTTTACAAACTTGCAGATGAATACAAATCCAGTAAGAAAGAATTCCAGATGCAGACAACCACATCAAGCTGGACATGGATAGTCTCTTGGGATCATGAGGTCCTGTAAACAAGACAAAGAAGAAAGTCAATACATGAAAAGAAACTGAATGTATACTTACCTGTTACACAGTTGCAGATGAATAGAAAGTCAGTAAGATTGAGTTCCATATGCAGACAACCGCAAACACTTGGAGATCGATAACCTCTTGGGATCATGAAGTCCTGTCAAGAAGTAAGAAAAAGAAGAAAATCAAAACATGAAAAGAAACTGAATGTATACTTACCTGATACACAGTTGCAGATGAAAAGAAACGGAATGTATACTTACCTGTTACACAGTTGCAGATGAATACACAGTCAGTAAGAAAGAATTCCAGATGCAGACAACCACATACAGCTAGACATGGATAGTCTCTTTGGATCATGAAATCTTGTGAACAAGTAAGACAAAGAAGAAAAAAAAAACATGAAAAGAAACTGAATGTATACTTACCTCTTGCACAGTTGCAGATGAATAGAAAGTCAGTCAAATTGAGATCCAGATGCCGACAACGGCAAACACTTGGAGATCGATAGCCTCTTGGGATCATGAAGTCCTGTCAAGAAGTAAGAAAAAGAAGAAAATCAAAACATGAAAAGAAACTGAATGTATACTTACCTGTTACACAGTTGCAGATGAATACACAGTCAGCAAGAAAGAATTTCAGATGCAGACAACATACAGCTGGAGATCGATAGCCTGTTGGGATCATGAGGTCCTGTAAACAAGACAAAAAGAAAGTCAATACATGAAAAGAAACTGAATGTATACTTAACTGTTACACAGTTGCAGTTGAAAAAAAGCGAGTAAGCCAGAGTTCCAGATTCAGACAACCATATACAGTTGACGTATAGTCTCTTGGGATGATGAGGTCCTGTGAACAAGTAAGACAAAGAAGAAAGTCAATACATGAAAAGAAATTGAATGTATACTTACCTGTAACACAGTTGCAGATGAAAAGAAACGGAATGTATACTTACCTGTTACAATGTTGCAGATGAATACACAGTCAGTAAGAAAGAGTTCCAGATGCAGACAACCACATACAGCTGGACAAGGACAGTCTCTTGGGATCATGAATTCCTGTGAACAAGTAAGACAAAGAAGAAAATCAAAATATGAAAAGAAATTGAATGTATACTTACCTATAACACAGTTGCAGATGAATCCACAGCCAATAAAACGTAAAATCCAGATTGCAGACAACGGCAAACAGCTGGAGATGAATAGTCTCTTGGGATCATGAGGTCCTGTGAACAAGTAAGACAAAGAAAAAAGTCAATACATGAAAAGAAACTGAATGTATACTTACATGTTACAAAGTTGCAGATGAATGCATCTGGAATTCTTTCTTACTGGATTTGTAGACAACCACATCCACCTGGACAGGGATAGTCTCTTGGGATCATGAGGTCCTGTAAACAAGACAAAGAAAAAAGTCAATACATGAAAAGAAACTGAATGTATACTTACCTGTTACACAGTTGCAGATGAATAGAAAGTCAGTAAGAAAGAATTCCAGATGCAGACAACCACATCCAGCTGGACATGGATAGTCTCTTGGGATCATGAGGTCCTGTAAACAAGACAAAGAAGAAAGTCAATACATGAAAAGAAACTGAATGTACACTTACCTGTTACACAGTTGCAGATGAATGGAAAGTCAGTCACATTGAGTTCCAGATGCAGACAACGGCAAACACTTGGAGATCTATAGCCTCTTGGGATCATGAAGTCCTGTGAACAAGTAAGACAAAGAAGAAAATCAAAATATGAAAAGAAACTGAATGTTTACTTACCTGTAAAACAGTTGCAGATGAATACACACCCAATAAGACGAAAAATCCAGATGCAGATGAATAGTCTCTTGGGATCACGAGGTCCTGTGAACAAGTAAGACAAAGAAGAAAGTCAATACATGAAAAAAAACTGAATGTATACTTACCTATTGCACAGTTGCAGATTAATACACAGCCAATAAGACGTAAAATCCAGATGCAGACAACGGCAAACAGCTGGAGATGAATAGTCTCTTGGGATCATGAGGTCCTGTAAATAAGATAAAAAGAGAGTCAATACATGAAAAGAAACTGAATGTATACTTACCTGTTACACAGTTGCAGATGAATAGAAAGTCAGTCAGATTGAGTTCCAGATGCAGACAACGACAAATACTTGGAGATCAATAGCCTCTTGGGATCATGAAGTCCTGTGAACAAGTAAGACAAAGAAGAAAGTAAATACATGAAAAGAAACTGAATGTATACTTACCTCTTGCACAGTTGCAGATGAACACACAGTCAGTAAGAAAGAATTCCAGTTGCAGACAACCACATACAGCTGGACATGGACCGTCTCTTGGGATCCTGAAATCCTATGAATAAGTAAGACAAATAAGAAAGTCAATACATGAATAGAAACGGAATGTATACTTACCTGTTACACAGTTGCAGATGAATAGAAAGTCAGTCAGATTGAGATCCAGATGCAGACAACGGCAAACAGCTGGAGATGAATAGTCTCTTGGGATCATGAAATCTTGTGAACAAGTAAGACAAAGAAGAAAATCAAAATATAAAAAGAAACTGAATGTATACTTACGTGTAACACAGTTGCAGATGAATACACACCCAATAAGACGTAAAAGCCAGATGCAGACAACGGCAAACAGCTGGAAATGAATAGTCTCTTGGGATCATGAGGTCCTGTAAACAAGTAAGACAAAGAAGAAAGTCAAATCGAAAAGAAACTGAATGTATACTTACCTGTTACACAGTTGCAGATGAATACACAGCCAATAAGACGAAAAATTCAGATGCAGTTGAAAAGTCTCTTGGGATCACGAGGTCCTGTGAACAAGTAAGACAAAGAAGAAAGTCAATACATGAAAAGAAACGGCATGCTTACTTACCGATTACACAGTTGCAGATGAAAACACAGCCAATAAGACGTAAAATCCAGATGCAGACAACGGCAAACAGCTGGAGATGAATAGTCTCTTGGGATCATGAGGTTCTGTAAATAAGACAAAAAAAAAAAGTCAATACATGAATAGAAACGGAATGTATACTTACCTGTTACACAGTTGCAGATGAAAAAAAGCCAGTAAGCCAGAGTTCCAGATACAGACAACCATATACAGTTGATGTATAGTCTCTTGGGATCA
The DNA here is from genome assembly GCF_030463535.1 of Salminus brasiliensis. Taxonomy (NCBI): domain Eukaryota; kingdom Metazoa; phylum Chordata; class Actinopteri; order Characiformes; family Bryconidae; genus Salminus; species Salminus brasiliensis. Next base: position 23,223,801 of record NC_132883.1, on the reverse strand, counting down.
CGAGGTCCTGTGAACAAGTAAGACAAAGAAGAAAGTCAATACATGAAAAGAAACTGAATGCTTACTTACCTTTTACAAACTTGCAGATGAATACAAATCCAGTAAGAAAGAATTCCAGATGCAGACAATCACATCCAGCTGGACATGGATAGTCTCTTGGGATCATGAGGTCCTGTAAACAAGACAAAGAAGAAAGTCAATACATGAAAAGAAACTGAATGTATACTTACCTGTTACACAGTTGCAGATGAATAGAAAGTCAGTAAGATTGAGTTCCATATGCAGACAACCGCAAACACTTGGAGATCGATAACCTCTTGGGATCATGAAGTCCTGTCAACAAGTAAGACAAAGAAGAAAGTCAATACATGAAAAGAAACTGAATGTATACTTACCTGTTACACAGTTGCAGATGAATACACAGTCAGTAAGAAAGAATTCCAGATGCAGACAACCACATACAGCTGGACATCGATAGCCTCTTGGGATCATGAAGTCCTGTCAAGAAGACAACAAGAAAGTCAATATATGAAAAGAAACTGAATGTATACTTACCTGTTACACAGTTGCAAATTAAAAAAAGCCAGTAAGCCAGAGTTCCAGATTCAGACAACCATATACAGTTGATGTATAGTCTCTTGGGATCACGAGGTCCTGTGAACAAGTAAGACAAAGAAGAAAGTCAATACATGAAAAGAAACTGAATGTATACTTACCTTTTACAAACTTGCAGATGAATACAAATCCAGTAAGAAAGAATTCCAGATGCAGACAACCACATCAAGCTGGACATGGATAGTCTCTTGGGATCATGAGGTCCTGTAAACAAGACAAAGAAGAAAGTCAATACATGAAAAGAAACTGAATGTATACTTACCTGTTAAACAGTTGCAGATGAATAGAAAGTCAGTAAGATTGAGTTCCATATGCAGACAACCGCAAACACTTGGAGATCGATAACCTCTTGGGATCATGAAGTCCTGTCAACAAGTAAGACAAAGAAGAAAGTCAATACATGAAAAGAAACTGAATGTATACTTACCTGTTACACAGTTGCAGGTGAATACACAGTCAGTAAGAAAGAATTCCAGATGCAGACAACCACATACAGCTAGACATGGATAGTCTCTTTGGATCATGAAATCTTGTGAACAAGTAAGACAAAGAAGAAAATCAAAACATGAAAAGAAACTGAATGTATACTTACCTCTTGCACAGTTGCAGATGAATAGAAAGTCAGTCAAATTGAGATCCAGATGCCGACAACGGCAAACACTTGGAGATCGATAGCCTCTTGGGATCATGAAGTCCTGTCAAGAAGTAAGAAAAAGAAGAAAATCAAAACATGAAAAGAAACTGAATGTATACTTACCTGATACACAGTTGCAGATGAAAAGAAACTGAATGTATACTTACCTGTAACACAGTTGCAGATTAATACAAAGCCAATAAGATAAAAAATCCAGATGCAGACAACAGCAAACAGCTGGAGATGAATACTCTCTTGGGATCATGAAGTCCTGTCAACAAGTAAGACAAAGAAGAAAACCTAAATATGAAAAGAAATTGAATGTATACTTACCTATAACACAGTTGCAGATGAACACACAGCCAATAAAACGTAAAATCCAGATGCAGACAACGGCAAACAGCTGGAGATGAATAGTCTCTTGGGATCATGAGGTCCTGTAAACAAGACAAAAAAAAGTCAATACATGAATAGAAACGGAATGTATACTTACCTGTTACACAGTTGCAGATGAATAGAAAGTCAGTCAGATTGAGATCCAGATGCAGACAACGGCAAACAGCTGGAGATGAATAGTCTCTTGGGATCATGAAATCTTGTGAACAAGTAAGACAAAGAAGAAAATCAAAATATAAAAAGAAACTGAATGTATGCTTACGTGTAACACAGTTGCAGATGAATACACACCCAATAAGACGTAAAAGCCAGATGCAGACAACGGCAAACAGCTGGAAATGAATAGTCTCTTGGGATCATGAGGTCCTGTAAACAAGTAAGACAAAGAAGAAAGTCAAATCGAAAAGAAACTGAATGTATACTTACCTGTTACACAGTTGCAGATGAATACACAGCCAATAAGACGAAAAATTCAGATGCAGTTGAAAAGTCTCTTGGGATCACGAGGTCCTGTGAACAAGTAAGACAAAGAAGAAAGTCAATACATGAAAAGAAACGGCATGCTTACTTACCGATTACACAGTTGCAGATGAAAACACAGCCAATAAGACGTAAAATCCAGATGCAGACAACGGCAAACAGCTGGAGATGAATAGTCTCTTGGGATCATGAGGTTCTGTAAATAAGACAAAAAAAAAAAAAAGTCAATACATGAATAGAAACGGAATGTATACTTACCTGTTACACAGTTGCAGATGAAAAAAAGCCAGTAAGCCAGAGTTCCAGATACAGACAACCATATACAGGTGATGTATAGTCTCTTGGGATCACGAGGTCCTGTGAACAAGTAAGACAAAGAAGAAAGATAATACATGAAACGAAACTGAATGCTTACTTACCTTTTACAAACTTGCAGATGAATACAAATCCAGTAAGAAAGAATTCCAGATGCAGACAATCACATCCAGCTGGACATGGATAGTCTCTTGGGATCATGAGGTCCTGTAAACAAGACAAAGAAGAAAGTCAATACATGAAAAGAAACTGAATGTATACTTACCTGTTACACAGTTGCAGATGAATAGAAAGTCAGTAAGATTGAGTTCCATATGCAGACAACCACATACAGCTAGACATGGATAGTCTCTTTGGATCATGAAATCTTGTGAACAAGTAAGACAAAGAAGAAAATCAAAACATGAAAAGAAACTGAATGTATACTTACCTCTTGCACAGTTGCAGATGAATAGAAAGTCAGTCAAATTGAGATCCAGATGCCGACAACGGCAAACACTTGGAGATCGATAGCCTCTTGGGATCATGAAGTCCTGTCAAGAAGTAAGAAAAAGAAGAAAGTCAATACATAAAAAAAACTGAATGTATACTTACCTGTTACACAGTTGCAGATGAATACACAGTCAGTAAGAAAGAATTCCAGATGCAGACAACCACATACAGCTAGACATGGATAGTCTCTTTGGATCATGAAATCTTGTGAACAAGTAAGACAAAGAAGAAAGTCAATACATGAAAACAAACTGAATGTATACTTACCTGTTACACAGTTGCAGATGAAAAGAAACTGAATGTATACTTACCTGTTACACAGTTGCAGATGAATACACAGTCAGCAAGAAAGAATTTCAGATGCAGACAACAACATACAGCTGGAGATCGATAGCCTGTTGGGATCATGAGGTCCTGTCAACAAGTAAGACAAAGAAGAAAATCAAAATATGAAAAGAAATTGAATGTATACTTACCTATAACACAGTTGCAGATGAATACACAGCCAATAAAACGTGAAATCCAGATGCAGACAACGGCAAACAGCTGGAGATGAATAGTCTCTTGGGATCATGAGGTCCTGTAAACAAGACAAAAAAAAGTCAATACATGAATAGAAACGGAATGTATACTTACCTGTTACAAAATTGCAGATGAATACAATGCCAGTAAGAAAGAATTCCAGATGCAGACAACCGCATACAGCTGGACATGGATAGTATCTTGGGATCAGGAGGTCCTGTAAACAAGAGAAAGAAGAAAGTCAATATATGAAAAGAAAATGAATGTATACTTACCTGTTACACAGTTGCAGATGAATAGAAAGTTAGTCAGATTGAGTTCCAGATGCAGACAACGGCAAACACTTGGAGATTGATAGCCACTTGGGGTCATCAAGTCCTGTGAACAAGTAAGAAAAAGAAGAAAGTCAAAACATGAAAAGAAACTGAATGTATACTTACCTGTTGCACAGTTGTAGATGAATAGAAAGTCAGAAACGGAAGTCAAGTAACGGAAACGGAAGTCAAGAAACGGAATGTATACTTACCTAATACACAGTTGCAGTTGAAAAAAAGCCAGTAAGCCAGAGTTGCAGATTAAGACAACAATATTCAGTTGATGTACAGTCTCTTGGGATCACGAGGTCCTGTGAACAAGTAAGACAAAGAAGAAAGTCAATACATGAAAAGAAACTGAATGAATACTTACCTGTAACACAGTTGCAGATGAATACACAGTCAGTAAGAAAGAATTCCAGTTGCAGACAACTACATACAGCTGGACATGGATAGTATCTTGGGATCACGAGGTCCTGTAAACAAGAGAAAGAAGAAAGTCAATACATGAAAAAAAACTGAATGTATACTTATCTATTGCACAGTTGCAGATTAATACACAGCCAATAAGACGATAAATCCAGATGCAGACAACCGCAAACAGCTGGAGATGAATAGTCTCTTGGGATCATGAGGTCCTGTAAATAAGATAAAAAGAAAGTCAATACATGAAAAGAAACTGAATGTATACTTACCTGTTAGACAGTTGCAGATGAAAAGAAACGGAATGTATACTTACCCGTAACACAGTTGCAGGTTAATACACAGTCAGTAAGAAAGAATTCCAGATGCAGACAACCGCAAACAGCTGGAGATGAATAGTCTCTTGGGATCATGAGGTCCTGTAAATAAGATAAAAAGAAAGTCAATACATGAAAAGAAACTGAATGTATACTTACCTGTTAGACAGTTGCAGATGAAAAGAAACGGAATGTATACTTACCCGTAACACAGTTGCAGGTTAATACACAGTCAGTAAGAAAGAATTCCAGATGCAGACAACCACATACAGCTGGACATCGATAGCCTCTTGGGATCATGAAGTCCTCTAAACAAGACAAAAAAAAGTCAATACATGAAAAGAGACTGAATGAATACTTAACTGTTACACAGTTGCAGATGAATACACAGCCAATAAGACGAAAAATCCAGATGCAGTTGAATAGTCTCTTGGGATCACGAGGTCCTGTGAACAAGTAAGACAAAGAAGAAAGTAAATACATGAAAAGAAACTGAATGTATACTTACCTATTGCACAGTTGCAGATGAATACACAGTCAGTAAGAAAGAATTCCAGTTGCAGACAACCACATACAGCTGGACATGGACCGTCTCTTGGGATCCTGAAGTCCTGTCAACAAGTAAGACAAAGAAGAAAGTAAATACATGAAAAGAAACTGAATGTATACTTATCTATTGCACAGTTGCAGATTAATACACAGCCAATAAAACGTAAAATCCAGATGCAGACAACGGCAAACAGCTGGAGATGAATAGTCTCTTGGGATCATGAGGTCCTGTAAACAAGACAAAAAAAAGTCAATACATGAATAGAAACGGAATGTATACTTACCTGTTACACAGTTGCAGATGAATAGAAAGTCAGTCAGATTGAGATCCAGATGCAGACAACGGCAAACAGCTGGAGATGAATAGTCTCTTGGGATCATGAGGTCCTGTAAACAAGACAAAAAAAAGTCACTACATGAAAAGAAACTGAATGTATACTTACCTGTTACACAGATGCAGATGAATACACAGTCAGTAAGAAAGAATTCCAGATGCAGACAACCACATACAGCTAGACATGGATAGTCTCTTTGGATCATGAAGTCTTGTGAACAAGTAAGACAAAGAAGAAAATTAAAATATAAAAACAAACTGAATGTATACTTACCTGTAACACAGTTGCAGATTAATACACAGCCAATAAGATGAAAAATCCAGATGCAGACAACAGAACACAGCTGGAGATGAATAGTCTCTTGGGATCATGAGGTCCTGTAAACAAGTATGACAAAGACGAAAGTCAATACATGAAAAGAAACTGAATTTATACTTACTTGTTACACAGTTGCAGATGAATACACAGTCAGTAAGAAAGAATTCCAGTTGCAGACAACCACATACAGCTGGACATGGACAGACTCTTGGGATCATGAAGTCCTGTGAATAAGTAAGACAAATAAGAAAGTCAATACATGAAAAGAAGCTGAATGCTTACTTACCGATTACACAGTTGCAGATGAAAAAAATAAAGCCAGTAAGCCAGAGTTCCAGATTCAGACAACCATATACAGTTGATTTATAGTCTCTTGGGATCACGAGGTACTGTGAACAAGTAAGACAAAGAAGAAAGTCAATACATGAAAAGAAGCTGAATGTATACTTACCTGTTACACAGTTGCAGATGAATACACAGCCATTAAGAAAGAATTCCAGATGCAGAAAACCACAAATAGCTGGACATGGACAGTCTCTTGGGATCATGAAGTCCTGTGAACAAGTGAGACAACGAAGAAAGTCAATACATGAAAAGAAACTGAATGTATACTTACCTGTTACACAGTTGCAGATGAGTACACAGTCAGTAAGAAAGAATTCCAGATGCAGACAACATACAGCTGGACATGGACAGTCTCTTGGGATCATGAAGTCCTGTGAACAAGTGAGACAACGAAGAAAGTCAATACATGAAAAGAAACTGAATGTATACTTACCTGTTACACAGTTGCAGATGAGTACACAGTCAGTAAGAAAGAATTCCAGATGCAGACAACCACATCCAGCTGGACACGGATAGTCTCTTGGGATCATGAGGTCCTGTAAACAAGACAAAGAAGAAAGTCAATACATGAAAAGAAACTGAATGTATACTTACCTGTTACACAGTTGCAGATGAATAGGAAGTAAGTTAGATTGAGGTCCAGATTCAGACAACGGCAAACAACTGGAGATCGATAGCCTGTTGGGATCATGGATTCCTGTCAAGAAGTAAGACAAAGAAGAAAATAAAAACATGAAAACAAACTGAATGTATACTTACTTGTTACACAGTTGCAGATGAATACACAGTCAGTAAGAAAGAATTCCAGTTGCAGACAACCACATACAGCTGGACATGGACGGACTCTTGGGATCATGAAGTCCTGTGAATAAGTAAGACAAATAAGAAAGTCAATACATGAATAGAAACTGAATGTATACTTACCTGTTACACAGTTGCAGATGAAAAGAAACGGAATGTATACTTACCTGTTGCACAGTTGCAGATGAATACACAGTCAGTAAGAAAGAATTCCAGTTACAGACAAATACATACAGCTGGAAATGGACAGTCTCTTGGGATCAAGAAGTCCTGTCAACAAGTAAGACAAAGAAGAAAATCAAAAGATGAAAAGAAACTGAATGTATACTTACCTGTTGCACAGTTGCAGATGAATAGAAAGTCAGTCAGATTGAGTTCCAGATGCAGACAACGACAAACACTTGGAGATCGATAGCCTCTTGGGGTCATGAAGTCCTGTGAACAAGTAAGAAAAAGAAGAAAGTCAAAACATGAAAAGAAACTGAATGTTTACTTACCTGTTACACAGTTGCCGATGAAAAGAAACGGAATGTATACTTACCTGTTACACAGTTGCAGATGAATACACAGCCAGTAAGAAAGAGTTCCAGATGCAGACAACCACATACAGCTGGACAAGGACAATCTCTTGGGATCATGAATTCCTGTCAACAAGTAAGACAAAGAAGAAAATCAATACATGGAAAGAAACTAAAATGTATACTTACCTGTTACACAGTTGCAGATGAATAGAAAGTCAGTCAGATTGAGTTCCAGATGCAGACAACGGCAAACAACTGGAGATCGATAGCCTGTTGGGATCATGAATTCCTGTCAACAAGTAAGACAAAGAAGAAAATCAAAACATGAAAACAAACTGAATGTATACTTACTTGTTACACAGTTGCAGATGAATACACAATCAGTAAGAAAGAATTCCAGTTGCAGACAACCACATACAGCTGGACAAGGACAGTCTCTTGGGATCATGAAGTCCTGTGAACAAGTAAGACAAAGAAGAAAGTCAATACATGGAAAGAAACTAAATGTATACTTACCTGTTACAAAGTTGCAGAAGAATGCATCTGGAATTCTTTCTTACTGGATTTGTAGACAACCACATCCACCTGGACAGGGATAGTCTCTTGGGATCATGAGGTCCTGTAAACAAGACAAAGAAAAAAGTCAATACATGAAAAGAAACCGAATGTATACTTACCTGTTACACAGTTGCAGATGAATAGAAAGTCAGTCACATTGAGTTCCAGATGCAGACAACGGCAAACACTTGGAGATCTATAGCCTCTTGGGGTCATGAAGTCCTGTGAACAAGTAAGAAAAAGAAGAAAGTCAAAACATGAAAAGAAACTGAATGTATACTTACCTGTTGCACAGTTGCAGATGAATAGAAAGTCAGTCACATTGAGTTCCAGATGCAGACAACGGCAAACACTTGGAGATCTATAGCCTCTTGGGATCATGAAGTCCTGTCAACAAGTAAGACAAAGAAGAAAGTCAATACATGAAAAGAAACTGAATGTATACTTACCTGTTACACAGTTGCAGATGAATACACAGCCATTAAGAAAGAATTCCAGATGCAGACAACCACAAATAGCTGGACATGGACAGTCTCTTGGGATCATGAAGTCCTGTGAACAAGTCAATACATAAAAAAAACTGAATGTATACTTACCTGTTACAAAGTTGCAGATGAATACAAAGCCAGTAAGAAAGAATTCCAGATGCAGACAACCACATCCAGCTGGACAAGGACAGTCTCTTGGGATCATGAGGTCCTGTAAACAAGACAAAGAAGAAAGTCAATACATGAAAAGAAACTGAATGTATACTTACCTGTTACACAGTTGCAGATGAATAGAAAGTCAGTCAGATTGAGTTCCAGATGCAGACAACGGCAAACACTTGGAGATTGATAGCCTCTTGGGGTCATGAAGTCCTGTGAACAAGTAAGAAAAAGTAGAAAATAAAAATATGAAAAGAAATTGAATGTATACTCACCTATAACACAGTTGCAGATGAATACACAGCCAATAAAACGTAAAATCCAGATGCAGACAACGGCAAACAGCTGGAGATGAATAGTCTCTTGGGATCATGAGGTCTTGTAAACAAGACAAAAAAAGTCAATACATTAAGAGAAACAGAATGTATACTTACCTGTTACACAGTTGCAGATGAAAACAAAGCCAGTAAGAAAGAATTCCAGATGCAGACAACCACATACAGCTGGACATCGATAGCCTCTTGGGATCATGAAGTCCTGTAAACAAGACAAAAAGAAAGTCAATACATGAAAAGAAACTGAATGTATACGTACCTGTTACACAGTTGCAGATGAATAGAAAGTCAGTTAGATTGAGTTCCAGATGCAGACAACGGCAAACACTTGGAGATCGATAGCCTCTTGGGATCATGAAGTCCTGTCAACAAGTAAGACAAAAAAGAAAATCAAAATATGAAAAGAATCTGAATGTTTACTTACCTGTAACACAGTTGCAGATGAATACAAAGCCAATAAGACGAAAAATCCAGATGCAGATGAATAGTCTCTTGGCATAATGAGGTCCTGTAAACAAGACAAAGAAGAAAGTCAATACATGAAAAGAAACTGAATGCTTACTTACCTACTACACAGTTGCAGATGAATAGAAAGTCAGTCAGATTGAGATCCAGACGCAGACAACGGCAAACACTTTGTCTTGCTTGTTGACAGGACTTCATGATCCCAAGAGGCTATCGATCTCAAAGTGTTTGCCGTTGTCTGCGTCTGGATCTCAATCTGACTGACTTTCTATTCATCTGCAACTGTGTAACAGGTAAGTAAGCATTCAGTTTCTTTTCATATTTTGATTTTCTTCTTTGTCTTACTTGTTGACAGGACTTCATGATCCCAAGAGGCTATCGATCTCAAAGAAGAAAATCAAAATATGAAAAGAAACTGAATGTATACTTACCTGTTACACAGTTGCAGATGAATACACAGCCATTAAGAAAGAATTCCAGATGCATATGAAGAGCAAGTTAGTTGATTGAGAAACATCCAACTAAGAAAAACGCATTTTTAGCTAAACAAAAAAACAAAACACTTTTCGGTTGAGAGTCATATCTCATATGAAGACATATTAGAAAAGCCTATTATCTTTTGAAAATAACAAAATCTGACATGTGTGACTGTCATTGTAAGGCCAAGTAGGAAGGCATTAAGAATCAGTCCAAAAAATAATTATATCAGACAAAGTATTTATGAGTGTAGGACTTACAGGTCTGATATGATGGAGTTACAGCAAAGGATTAAACATTTTTAATCAATAATAAGGCCAGTGAATGTCAGTTTTCTTGGCTGGGTATTTTCACAGCTGCTGTATCTTGTTTGGTGTTTCTGGGCTTTACAGCTCTTTATGTCAAGTGTAAACAGATCCAAAGTGTCATTCTCAGTGCTGATTACATCTGAAATTAACCATAAACCAGAGGTGAGTGGCTAGCAACAGGGTAATGCAGCTCAACACATGTTTCAGTTTACTACACACCCATGTCGCCTCTCCAAAGTCACAGTGATTCTAAAGTCACTCAATACAAAGCACTTAAAAACCAAACCATAAAACACTGCTTAAATCACAAATACATTAATAAAGACTTTGAGCCCATTTCCCTGAAACGGTTCACCCATTAAAGATAATAGACAAAGAAGGTTGGGAGCAGGTGGCTAGTGTTTTCTTACCTGACTGGTGTGACTGGGTAGGGCCAGTAAGTCCTGGCATAGCACCTTCTCTATGTTCCTGGAGAGTACAACAGATCCCAGTCAGCACATGTGAAGCCTTTCTCGGTGGTAAAGGACCAGACATCAAACCTGCAATCAGCAGTGGAGTGCAAAAAGTCTGCAGAATGGCTTGCTCCCTCATCGGTAGGTAAGCAAGTGGCCCAGAGACGACAATCCTGGCATCTGTCTTCTTTCAAACTGTGTCTTGAATCTAGTGCACTAGTGGCACCGTGACACTGTGGCATTACCCTTTGGGCCCTATATTTAAGAGTGTCTTACAATAAAATTTTCAACAGTGAGAACGCCGCCCTTAGTAGTTGTCCTCGTTGCTGGAGCATGCAGAGCCATAGACAAACTGCTGAAGACATTTAATTGGTTAGAGAGGTGAAAACCAGCTGTGGGGGTGTAGAAAACCTCTGTTTTCCATGGTCAAGATGATGCTTGCAGGGCTGCTCCATGGCCACCATTGTCTTTGAAGAAAAAAACACAGAGGTTAGAGTTAGTTAGTAAAGCAAAGTAATGTAAAGTAACACACATAGTGTATTCCAAGATTAAAACTGGCTAAGATAAACAATCAATAGCTATCAGCTGGGATACAGACAGACAGAAAGAGCATTGTGGATGGATGGAGAGAGAAAAGAGTTGTAAGGGAACAAGACAGGAAAACAAACCCCAGAAACTTACTAAACTCTGTTAACATGGCTGCACCTAATCTCACCCCCAATACCCAACTTCACCACTTTCACCATTGGTACTATTTTCATATGTTTCTAAGACTAGAACAAGCTGAATTTAAAAGAACAGGTCATGTGTTTGTACATCCAAGCACATTTTCACTAGAGTTTGGGGAGCTCAGTCAAGTTAGTTTGATATTGGATCTGCAGATATTTACTTCTCCCCTGCTCTCACTCACAATGTCCTAACATCTCTGACATGATTTTTTTAAACAATAGAGAACAGATAAACTGCAATCACTAAATATTCTTCTCAAAATGAAAAGACTGGAAATGTTGAGGAAATATAATCAAAATAGCCAGAATTCTTGCAGCAGGTGCCGTAGATGGTAAAAGAACGTCTATAAAGTGTGGATACCGAAAACTCTCACAGAGATAAGGAGCTGCTGGTGTTAGTTAAAAAGACAGTCAAACCTACTGAAGAACAGAGACTAAATAAAAATCAATGACTAACCTTAACTTCCTCACTTTTAAGGAATGGATATATTTTAGCACTTTAGACAATATAAACATGCATGTAGCACATTTTTATAACGAATAAATCATTACTGTGACACTGTCATAAAATATGCCTATTTGAACCATTTTTAAATAATATTGTTCCAGTAAAACATCCATATAGCTTACACATCCAAAGTCAGCTGTAGTGTACAGAGACACATCTGATAAATATACTACAACCCTTAGAATAGCCAGATTACAATTTGCTAACAAATGCTTAAGAGATCCTGGAGAATTCTGGAGAAAGGTCTTGTGGACAAATGAGACTAGGATTAACCTATATCAGAGTGATGGAAAGACAGAAATTGTGGATTGCTCACTCGCGCTTCAAGGGAGGTAAAATTTAGTTTGCACTCACCCTCTTATTAACGGTACATACTTGGAGCCCATAGGAACCATCCAAAACATAGGTGTTGGAAAGCTCCCACAAAGGTGTTTGTACTTCAGAAATCTTTCTTTCTGAAGTCATTTTATAATCCTGGGTGTTTCCTTGTGAAAGTAAAGTCTGAACTGTGCAAGTCCTCAGTTTGAGTTGCTGAGAGTCAATTTAGGAGTGATCCCTTTATCCTACAGAGTGCTCTGTGTGTAAGTTTATTCTAATGTCCATATGAAAGCACAAAACCTCATGAATAAAAACATACACAAGGCTTGGCTGAACATATAAGGAAACGTACAACTTACTTAGAACCTATAGTTCCATCAGTAATCTTCATTACAGTGAAGTTAGCCACAGCTAAACCTTTGCTAAAGCATGGTTCTCTCCTTTTGGCTTGTAACCTGGCCTACTTCCAATATACTGCCACATAGTGGATGGAGTAGGAATTACCATGTAAAATGCCATCTGTTGCAACAATGGAGTCACATGGGTATCAGCTATGGCTTCAAGTTGTAGGACTTTTTATGGCATTATAGACAATAGGCAAGTGGCTTAAAGGTCCAACCACAACAGGCCCAATGAGACATAAAGAACCAGCACAACAGGCCCAGTGAGACTAGGGATGCACCTATCAGATATTAGGATCGGATATGTGTCCCTATATTAACAACGACCCCTTTTGGTCTCACTGACTTAATATTTCAGAATTACTTATTTTAGTGACAAATAAATAGCAATTTAATACATTCATATCTGTGTGTTAATTTGTTGTATTTTATTTTACAAACATGGTGAGGTAAACAGTTTATTTTTTTAACAATGTATCGGATCAATATTGTGTATCGATCGATAAGTTTATGTATTGGTATAGAAACTGAACAATGTTGGTGCATCATTAAATGTAACATATAGGAAACAGTGTGTCTTTGACAACTTCCCTAGTTAATAGAATATGCCTACATTGATAAATCCCCATACGTTTCACCCTGATTGGTGAATGTTTAGCCTTTCAAATGCATGCTTGAATGTGATTGGCTAATGGCAACCACAATAATTGACATGTCAAGTCTTCTGGACAGACAGTATTATAGAATAGGCTAAAGACGCAGTATGTAAAATTGCAGCTTGACTGGCTGTATGGTTTCTGAGAAACAGTTACGTACCACTGACCTCACCCTGCTCTGCTCACTGAGAGACAGGTAATCAGTCACACAAGTCATGTCAGACTTACTATTCAAACGTGCTGTATGTAGCTGTTACTTAATATCTGTCCGTGTCTCTTTGGATTAGGACAGAGTCATCACCACAGGCCCTCTCCTGCATTTTATCCACCGACTTGATGATCTGGTCTTAAAAACTGCTGAAGGTATACAAACTGTCCTCCTAGAACAGCTGCAGCTTTGCTTGGTCTGCCACTCAGAAGATCCAAATTTCATCAAGATGTCTGATGTAAGCCTGTACCTTTTTGTGATGTAAAACTGTGGTGCATGTATAGATTTTAACATGTATTTGTGATGCAATAAGCTGTTTTATTAATTGCTTAAACTATAGAGGAGCATTATTGGGCTAATGAGCATTATGAGCTAAATAGTTTAATTGTCACTTTAACAGGTAAGGACACCAGTTTCTCTCAGAGTTAGCTTAAGTTTTACTAATAAAAAAGGTAACTTTGATTAAAAACAAAATAATAATACTGTCTTGCAGACATCTGATTGATGTCATTTATGGCTGATTTACCGTTACAGTAACTTGATCACAATATTCTGCAAAATAAAATGTAGTAGTTTACTATAGCTCCACTGAATATTGGTTTTGTTTGTTGGTTTTATTTGGTTTCCTAAGAGGAATCTGTAACAGGAACAGGTCATTGTAATTTTATGTGTTACCCAGGTTTTAAATGTTCAGAACATTAAAATCAGATGCAAAGCAAAAAACAATAAATAAATAAAAGCAAAAAAACTTTTAAAAATAATACAACGTGAATAAACTGCTCAAAACAGCCATTAAAGCAGATAGAAAATGACTTACTGATAAGTAAGGTAAATAAAACGAGCCTTAAATGACAGCCAATAGCTTGTTGCCAAGACTGGTCTGCGTCAGAGACGGCCAATCAGCGCTCAGGGGGGCGTTACCTCGGCTCCTCCGCTAGAGACGTGCTGTGGATCAGAAAAAAGGTGAGAACGGCGGAGTGAAACACGATGGAAAGTTTTATTAAACTTTGTTTCATAAAATCGCTCATAAAGGTGAACGTTGAGAAGTACGACTGAAACGACGATTTGGATTTAGTCTGCATTTGATTTTGTGAGTGTAATAGGTGAAGCTTTTGGTGCAAATAGTTCAAAAGATTAAAAAGAAAAGCCTGTAGAGTTGAGGCTAACATGCTTAGGGGTCAAGGGGTCATGAGCGAGTGGGCAGTGCTGGCCACCATTTCATGCTGCTAATGAGAGTTTTATATTGAAAGAGGGAAGAAAAAATTGCTTTACTTTGTAAATGTAGTATTATGTGTATCTATTAAGGCGCTGTTTTTGGGAACAGGTCAGTTTTTTCTGGGTGTAATTTTACTCTACTCTGCAATCTGGCTGCACCTGCGTGAACACTCTGCAGCAGTAGTGGCGTGGTGGCGCTGTAAAGTAATCAGTACAGTGCACCGGGGAAGATGCCGCCAAAATTCTGCGTGCTGTGAGCTGCAGATAAAAGTCTTACCACACAGTGCGTCTCACCTGTGGAGCTGTGTCTCTAAAAGCAGCTCAGAACTCAAAGCTAACTTCAGGTTCGCCTGTATCAGGGTTGAGTGCAGAAACAGTCCTAAAGCTTCCTCTGTGAAACTGATACTGCAGCACGCACACTGTTTCCTCTCCCGAGGCCCCGTCTCAAATCAGTCCCTCTTCACTATGTAGTGCACTTTATGGGTCATATAAAAATAGCAGCATCTCCACCAAACAGAGCATGATATGTGTGATCAAGTCATTTCTACTCAGCAGTCGGTTCTACAATTTCCTATTTAGGCTCTCAGAATCATCAGAGACACTTTTCACCTCAAAAGGCACTTGGTGGTCAGTTTGAAGACACTAACCTGTGTGCTGTCCACACCAAAAGAATCACCCTTCTGCTTAAACACCTCCAGCTGGTCGGCAGAGAGCGCACAAACCAGGGCAGTGACTTTTACTTTTTATTTGATTTTGATAGTTAAATCACTTAGGAGCTCGCTGAAGTAATGCTAATGTACCAACAGCTGTGCTAGCTAGCTAGGTTAGCAAGTGCTGCTTTCTCAATAAAGCTGTACAGGAAGATCATGGTCATCTTAGCTCCTTTTATTTGAAACAGATTTAGAAGGCATATTAATAATAGAAGCACTTTATAATTGTGTAATTGCATACTGTAGTTCATCTGTTTCTCTGCATACTTTCACCCTGTTCTTCAGTGGTGAGGACCACCACAGAGCAGGTATTCTGTGGGAGGTGAGCTTTTTATAGCACTGCAGTGTTAAATGTCTGGACGAGTCCAGAACAAATGTGTAAACTGCTCGTTTGGAGCGATAAAAGCAACATTCCTGCAACATCCTCAAATCTGAATGTCCAGATCACTTTTCAGAGGTTTTGATGGCCGATTCTAAAGTCGTGATGAGCGGCAAGTTAGCATGGTGACATTCGTCAAAGTGGTACGTGCCAGTGGATGGCATTTTCGGATGGTGCAGTGGCCACTTCCTAGTGCCAGATGCTGATTAGGAACTGAACCCCCTTTCAAAATGTGCCTGAGCTCTTTACCTACTGGATAGGCTTGACTTTGGGCCCAAGTTATCTTACTAAACTGAGAAATCCTGCTTTGTGAAATGCCCCCCAGGAGTGGCTAAATGTTTACATAAGATACAACTGATTTTGTTAGATGAACAGAATTACTGACACATTTGATTCATTTTGTTGCTCTTGGCGTGCAGGTATCCCACCAATGCAGAGTAATAATTTTATTCTTTTATTATTGTTGATCACAGAAGAGTAGTTGGTGTAATATTGGTGGGGACATTTGAGTAATTCTCTTGTTTTGGTTGAGACTGAGAACTTGTGTCTTTGCTAAAGGAATGCATTGTTGGAGAGGATGCTACGCCTGAGGCCCACGTTAAGGTGTTGCGTGAAAAGTACAGGACGACACAACCTGATTTAATGATCGTGAAGGACCACATGAAGACTTTTGCATTGGCAGCATGGAGAAAGGGGTTTGGCCATTGAAAATGTATACTTGTGTCTTTAATAGTCTATTATAAGATATTTTTGGCTATTCAAGGTTTTTACTCTTCACTACTGCCTTCATCACTACACTTTATTGCAACTATATAATGAAACTTTCGTGTATTTTCTGCTTTTATCTTACAGTTGTATGATGAGTTCAATGCCATCCATCCTTTAATGGTGTACGTTTGTCACTGCTTCACCTGAAACAATGCTGGGAGTTTAGCTCTAAAGGCCTCCTAGGTGATCTTCAAGAGATGCTCGTCAAAAGTGTAAGCACACAATTTTTTTATCTTTACCAGCAGACCTACAGACCTACTCTTAATTTCATTGATACACTCAGACATGTACAGTTTCAGGAAAAGGTGCTTCAGTGTGTATCTAATATTACACTAAATGATGTTTAGTATTCCCTTGATGTTTGTGTAATGGGCCATCTGCATAGTAAAGTGATTTCATTGTGGAAAATCTTACTTACTAAACTTGGACACTCTGTGGGTTCTGTGTGGTAAAATGTTGCTTCTGGTTTCTGGTGGGTGCTTTTCTTTTTAATAAGGCTTAATTTTCTCTGGAGTATAAATGTAACCATTTGATATGGATTCTTTGAGTATGGCATACATTTAGCCATGTTAGGATGATTTTTTTTTTTTAGCTGGTATAATAAAACCTTTTTTGCTTTATTTCATTGTTTTGTTTGCTGTGAGTGCCACATTTGAATAGTATTGAGTCTAATTGTTTTTGTTTGTACTGCAACTCTCTTCTGGCTGGTCTCCCTCTGCGCACCATCAGGCCCCTGCAGCTCATCCAGAATGCAGCGGCCGAGTCGCTCGCTGTCTTCAAACGCAGACTGAAGACCCACCTCTTCAGAGAGTACTTGGGCGAATAGAGTACTATGGTCGCCTTATTGTATTGTGTTTAGTAATGTCTAAGCTTAGAGGTATCTTTGAATTATTAGTCTATTCTAACTAGCTAAGGTTTCTTTCTTGGGTAAATAGCAAAGCACTTTGTAAGTCGCTCTGGATAAGAGCGTCTGCTAAATGCCGTAAATGTAAATGTAAATGTAACAGTCTAACAGTGGATTAGGGCTGCCCGTGGTGATTGTGTGGCTTTAAGCAGATGTGAAGGACGATTCACCACAAGAATACAGCCAAACACTTTCAGGTAAGTTCCAGTGGTATGTAATGTTGAATTTGTGTAGAAATCAAAAGAGAGTACACGCAACAAAAACAAAAAATAGACGAGCTAGATAGTACACTC
This sequence comes from Salminus brasiliensis, assembly GCF_030463535.1. Classification (NCBI taxonomy): domain Eukaryota; kingdom Metazoa; phylum Chordata; class Actinopteri; order Characiformes; family Bryconidae; genus Salminus; species Salminus brasiliensis. The sequence goes on along the minus strand of NC_132883.1, from coordinate 23,206,094 downwards.
TTTGTACAACAAGGCCTCAACTGCCTTCATCTGAGGGCTGCAAAGCCTCACGCACGTCTACTATTGCTTCAGCCTACTCCGTGCAAGCTGAACCCCCTTATTGCCTCCTACACAGCCCTTTTAAGATGTATGCTGAAATTGATCCAACTCGCACAAAACATTAAAGTATGAGAAGTCAGTAAAAGAATAACCGTAAAGTTAAGCTAGCTGTAATCAAGGAAACACCTGCATTTAGTTCTCCTTCCATTAAAGCAAGATTATACAAATTTAGGCTTTGGTGATAATGATTTAGTACCACAGTGAAGTTGTAAAGTAAACCAGAAATAAACCCATATAAATAAGCAAACAAGAGCATGTCATCATTATTATGGCTTAGTACTAAAGTAAAGCAGATGATTGCATGACAGAACAGCACTGACCACAGAATACCTCAAAATGGCCGTTAACTCTTCATCTAAGGTGTGTTTTGAGTTGAATTTAGTAAAAACAAGTCTTTCTGAATGTGTGTTTACACACATTTGATGGGACAGTGCAACACTGCTGAAAGTTAATCCTGCTTTTCTGAACACTATTTAATGTTTGTGTTTTATCATGTGCTGATCATTATAACAGTGAGGCACACAGGAACTTTCACTGTCACTATGGCTAATTTACACTTTGCCATTTAGGCCAGTAAGATGCTTTTGTATTTTGTAGACATATGTATATGTGTGTCTGCAGGTGTGGAGGTCCATGGTATAACATGTGAATTTGCACAACCAGTTCTACTCAGCGCTCAACCACGACTGATCGTCTTGTTCAGCAGTGGCACTTCGAGAGATGCCTGGGACTTACGATCGCCAAGTATGGGATTTACTGCCATTTTTACTGCCAATATTGAACATGTTTGTGTGGATGTTTCAGAGTATTGCAGCACAAAAACAAAGTAGTAAGCTGACTTAAAATAGAGCAACTCCAACAAAGGTGCAGAGTTAAATTGAGAGGAACATAAGTTGATTCAGTAGATTAAAATGTTTGTGCATGTATCATTGTTGGGAAGGCCTAGCCTGCAGTGAAGTGCCAGAATAGTGACTGGAATGGGCGTCACTGTCTTGTTGGATGCACATGTGCATAAATCTTCCATAATTGTACACTGACCAGCCATTTCTTTTCACCACTGTGTTTGATCCAGTTGTACCAGAGAGTTGCACGGCCCCTAACTTTTTATCTCTAGGGGTCAACCTAACCAAACACAAAAGAGCCTGTCACTATCAAAAGTCTTCAACCTTGATTGTGGTTAAAGCATAGTTACAGCACAGTGCTCATGTGTCTGAGACTCGTGAATTAATTAGGCAGTTGAGAATGTTGGCAGTCCCAAAAACTTGGCCCTGCCATCTATGGATGCTTAAAGATGCTTCCTCTCCACCTGCGCTGAGATGCCTTCAAGACCTGCAATGCAAAACCCACTGGTGTGAAAATATCAATTATTATAGTGCAAGCAAGTAATAAATTAAATAAACTTGATGTGTATTCCAGGATTTCACATAATTGTGTTATATCTGACAACTGTGTTAAGATATACTTTTAAATTACGAAACAGTATGATCAATATTTTGATTATCATATAGTTTTGAATTTCAACTTGTCAGATTCTCTTCTGTCCACAGGTCTTGATTATTCAGGAGTGGCTACGAAATGTATTAATGAGGCTCTGACCAACCTCATCCACAGTTCTTGTTGAGTCCACTTTTTCACACTTCTTGTGATACCACTTACAGTGCCCATTGCCATTACCTGCCCAGATTTTTTCCTGTCCACAGCCCTCTATGATTCTGAAGTGGCTATGAAGTTCATTAATGAGGCGATCACCATCTTCATTCACAGATCTTGGTGAGTCCACTTCATCACACTTGTTTTATGCTGTTTACAGAGCCCATGACATAGTTTGTCCAAAGTAGCTTATTTACACAGCCCTCAATGATTCAACTTCATTAATGAGGCTGTTACCAACCTCATTCACAGTTTTTGGTCCACTTGGTCCACTTGGTCCACTTTATCACGTTCCATTTCCTTTCGTTTATGGTACCATTTACAATTGAGTGGACTGATGCTCTTGTGTGCTCTAGATATTTTGGAAATTGCTAAACCACTTTATCCACAGTTGTTGGTGAGTCCACTTCATCACAGTCCCTGATGGACTGCTTACAGTGCCCATTACAATCGACTGCCCAGATTCTCTTTTGTCCACAGCCCTTTTTGATTCAGAAGTGGCTACGAACTTCATATATGAGGCTTTCGCCAACATCGTCCACTGTTCTTGGTACAATCGCCTGCCCAGATTCTCTTCTGTCCACAGTGTTACTGTTACATTCAAGACATAGGTGATCCTGTGATCCAGTATTGCATATTTGATACTGTTAGTGCTGCCATCTGGTGGCCTGTTTCTTGTTGTTTTTGTTTTTCTCTCTCTCCCTCTCCTGGTGAAACGACTGATTGGAAACAGCTGATCTCAATGCGTGTGCTGGTTGGCTGCAGTGTCTGAGCTTTGTCATTGAAATGGTGCCATTGGCGTTTATCTAGTCGCCCGTGGCGTTCTCACCATGTGGCCAAAGGTGGTTGTGATTGAGGCTGTTCAAGATATATAACATGACAATTCACAGTTTGATGTATGTGGATCTATTGTAGCCTACTGTTTTCTGTGTCATTATGTACTTGTTGATGTCCAAGTGGTTTAATCATAGTCATGTTTGTAGTGGTGAGTGCCATTTACTATTTTAATTTCATTTATTATTTTTCATTTATTATTCTCTTGCTTCATGTTGGGGAGGCAGGTAAGGCCATTGTATTTTGTTTTATTATTTTTTAGTTAGGTTAGTTAGTAAGGAGGGATGTCATGTGTGTCTGTAATTTTGGCCTTTGCTCACCCTGATGCTATATGATGTTGACTGTGGTCTTGTTATGTTTGCCTATAATACTACATTTTCATTTGAGCATTAAATCTGTTTCTTTATGGTTTGTTTATCTCCTCAAGCCCTAAACTAGTTTTTTTTATGAAATGGTTTAATAAACTGGGCTGTAAGATTACTCAAAAATTGACTAACTTTACAAGACTTTAACAAAGCAAAACTTCACCAAAAGTGAAGTAGAAAAGAAAAACGTAGGCCAGAGTTATAAGAAAAAGTAGGCCAGAGTTATAAGAACTGCTTTTTATTGGAATTTAAAAACCTGAATGTTCTTATACGACTGAAGACGTGTCGAGGTTCTTCTGTTCCCTGTATGCTCTGTGACTAATTTGCTGAACAAGTAGATCTATCTGAGATATTTCCAAGCTGTTTTAAGCCTGCGTCTGAGATGAACACTGTATGTGAACTTTTACATTCTGAATTTTTAGTTGAAAGTAAGTCAGAAGATGCTGAAAATGATTTCACATCAAAACTGAATTTTATTAAAGAGGCTTTGATGGAGGAACAAAGTTGGGATCAATCTCTTGATAACTGTAGACTAACTGCTGTAACAGAAGAAAGTAATGCCCCATCATGCAGTTATGTATTTTCAGCAAGATGTACATGTACTTAGCATGTACTTAGCTTAGCCCCCTGACAGTGTGTTCTCTGGTCATCTGGGTATACAGAAAACACATCAGCAGATCATGTGTTTTTTCTTTTGGCCTGGTCCTAAAGCTGATGCTGTGTTATGTTGAGTTACGGGAAAACCCAATCAGGTTATTCCATCCACATCACTTCATCCAATCCTAGCATTATGAGCACCATTTCAACGTGTGTAGGGCAGCTGCCCTGGCCACTGATCAAATCCTTCTACTTTTGTGTTACCCCTTGACCAGCTACCTAAACAAATGCTCATGCTTCATTACAGTAACAAGGCTGTGATGGCTGTCTTAAGTATGTTGCGAGAAGGTTACAAAGTATGTTCAGGTTTTTCGCTGCTGCTGCTGCACCTGCATCATTATCCTCTATTTTATTTGTTCCAGACATGAGGAGCTCCTCCCTTACTGTTCCACATTGCATTGTGGTATAATGTAAAAAAGTGTCCATTGAGTATACACCAAAAATTAGCTGTGCGCTAATCCGTATACGTTCGGCACCATTTAAGGTGGCTTCCAGTAAGAAGCTGGAGAATAACTCCAGCCTTGTTGGTGCAGCCGTTTCTTTACGGCATCATAAATCAGCACATTTTACAGTTGTAAAATACATCCAGATAGATCCGGGAACTAATTTTACTGAAGTTCTGAAATTGTTAGCAATTGATCATCACATGTCCAGTGCATATCACCCCGAATCTCAGGGTTCTCTAGAATGTTTTCAACAACCTCAGTGCTTCGTACCTACTGTCTTTAGGTAGATAAAGAATGTGATGATGGCATCCTGGTCTTATTGTTTGCCATTTGTGAAAGTGATCAGGATTCCATTGGGTTTAGCCATTCACAGCTGAATTGTGAATTTCACTTTGGAGATAAAAGACTTGTACGTACCAGGTTCTGCCCTGTGTGCAGAGTTTTCAGGAAGATTGTGTTGATGGAGGTGGATCTGCTAATAGGGTTTTGCTAAGTTCTCCCCTACTGCTTCTGAAGTATCTGCTTTTGTCACACCAGATCTCTTTCTACAGTATTCCGTAATGCCATTTGGGTTACAAAAGGTAATAGCTAATGTAAACAATTGTGAAGCATGTCTGGATGTCGTTGTGATGTCTAGATGTCTATCAGAGTTGGAATGAACATTTGGCAATCCTCTGAAATGTGTTTAAGCGCTTTCTGAAAGTTTCCCTCACACTTAATCTCACTAAATGTGAGTCTGGGAAAGCTAGAGTATCCTAGGTTTGTAAGAAGGTGGGCCAAGGTGAAGTGCGCCCTCTTGAGGCTAAGATACCAACCCTGCAGTTGTGCTTTTGTAGAACCCCTGTTCTAATGACTCCTGACTACACTCAATTCTTCAAGCTGTAAGCTGGGGCTGGAGCTGTCCTCCTTAAAGAAGACTCGAGGTGTTGACCATCCAGTTTATTTTTCATAAAAATTGAAGGAACATCAGATCATGTATAGAACCACTGAGAAGGAAGCTTAGCACTCTTATTAGCTTTTCAACACTTTATGTGGGGTCGAGTGTTTTGGCAGTAGTGCTCTATATATACCACAATATCAGCTGAAGACTGATGAGATGGTTCATGATTGTTCAAGGTTTTAATGTTCAGAATAAGAAAGATTGTGAAAATGTAGTTGCTGATGCGTTGTCTAGGCAGTAGTGTGAGGGTGTTATGACCCTGGGGAGTGTAGAAGAGAGCCTCGTTGGTGCAGCCGTGTTTGTTTACAGCGTCAGAAAGACGAAGCAGTTTAGGAACACAGAGTCCTAATCTGACGTCAGTCCAATTATTCCATTCCACCTTAAATGGTGCAGCAGTTTCAGTCAAAAGTATTCACCCCCCCATCTACTACTAAACATAACAAGTGCTTTCTCCAAATTCAATAATGCTAAATTGCAATGAGGGGTGTGAATAATTTGGACTGCAACTGTACAGCACCAGAATGGAACAGGTGGAGCATAATTGGGATGAGATGCCGATTTCAGTAGGGCATCAATCTTAGTGTGCTTCTCTATCCTTCTTCCACTTAAACACAACTCTAATAATAAACATATGATGCTTTAAATACAAAAACAGAAAATTATATTATTTATATTCAGCCCGTAGTTCAAAACTACTTCCAACCAAACACCACTGTCTGACTCACTGTTGTCTTTTCCTAGTTAATAGATGTAGATCTGCACTCTTAGCTCCTTCAGTGGAGTTTTTTTCAACCATTTCAGCCCAAAAAAAAAAAAAAAAAAAAAGCTTCTAAGCTTTTCAGTCCCTGAGATCAGTACTGGAGGACTTGTGTCCCATCTGCTGAATTAAGAAAACAAATGGTAAATGTGGCATCAATCTATACAAAATGAAAATGTGAACGAGTTAGACAGTCATGCAGTGAGGTGAAGATGAATCAATGTGAGGACCAGCGGGCAGGAGGGTAGTGTTTTCTTCTTATCTTTTTTTATATCTTTGTCTTCTTTCTTCTTTGTCTTTGTAATTTTCTTTTTTCTTGTTTTCTTCTTTTGGTCGTCCTCCATTTACGCTCTAGTTTCTGCACTGTTTTTAGTTTTTGCCTTGTCATTTTACTTTTAAACAGTGCTTCTTTGTCTAAGGTTGATTGAAGGGTATTTTCTAGGTCGTTTGTTAATTTAACTAGCTCCGTTTGGAGTCATTGGGGTTATCGTGCGCTTTAGACAGTGTTACGGGGACAAATGAACATTTTGCCTAAGATGTATCTCAAAGGAGATTAGATAATGGTCTGATATTACTGAGCTTTGAGGTACAATATTTAGATGATCAATTATAACACCCAGGGTCAGGACTAAATCTAGGGTATGGTTACAGTAATGTGTGGGTCCAGTCACATTTTTTGTGATGCCGACAGAATCTAAGATTGATACAAACGCCTTTGTTAATGGATCATCTGCTTTTTCAAAATGAATATTAAAGTCTTCTACTATTATAACTTTGTCACTGCACACTGACAAGTCTGCAGCAAAATCACAAAATGATTAAAAAAATTCAGAATATGACCCTGGAGGCCTATAAATATTAATTTAGTCTGAATGCATTTTTATTTGTGGCTGGATTTGATTTATTAATGTAGAAAATCTCAAAAGAAGTGAAAGTGTTAGTGTTTTTGAATAATATCTAGTGTATTCTGGTAGATTATGCATACTCCACCTCCTGTGCCTGATAATCTAGGGCTATGTACATATTTATAACCTGCGGTGGTGGCTTCATTTACTGCTATACATTGATCAGGTTTCAGTGTGGCAGAAAATGTCTAGTTTCTAATTAATTTATTAAAACAAGCAGATTTAGATATTCTATGTTTGGCTTTAATTTGGGGCACAGACAGTCTCAAAGCAGCTCGCAGACGGTTTAGCGTGTGTCTGCGGCCTGGTCCCGGCTTTGGATTGTCAGCAGCCTTTTACACTACTCGACTAACTAGCAGACTATGCGTTATGCTGCACGAAAATAGGGCAGCACCCTCCTGCGTGGGGTGGACGCCATCCCTACCTAAAAAACAGGCTTGCCCTCAAACTTTAATCAATTATCTGTGCTATATAGCACTGTGATTCGGCTGTAAGACTCAGCGGCGCGCCTCATTGGAATGGGGCCAAAGCAAATTACGGCAATAAAGTTGCCGGTGAGTGGAAGCATAAGGTAGGTGTTTCTAATAAAGTGACCATAACCTAAAGCTACCTTACACTCAGCAAAAGTCCATTCTCTATCAGCAGAGAAACCTTTGGATGAAAAGTACTGAGCTATCTTTTGCTCATTAATATGTTTCTTCACTATGCCATTGATTACCTTTTCAAAATCAGAATCAGTCCACTGAGGCATTTCAGTCTCTCCCTTAGCTAAGGTGCTGCTTTTATAGTTAAGAGGCTTCCATGAGTATGATGGCCTTTTCTTGACATGGTGAGGAAACAGGAGAACAAAACCAAGTTTTCTTCTTATTAACTAAACTACAGAAGAACAAAAACACAACTCCGTTCAGAGAGGATTACTGTTACAAACGTTACGTTTAACAGTAACAAAACAAACTTCTCTCCTTTAGAGAGGATAACAGCCACAAAACACTAGGTTTTTATCAGTGACAAACAGATAACTTCTCTTCTTTCAGAGAGGCTAACAATTACTGACTCCTCTGTCTTAGGAAACCAGAATTTCTCTCAGATTCGAAATGATGTTTACTCACCAAGAAGGTTTTAGTAGGCCATCCGGGTCACAACACCACATTGTTAGAAATCCGGCATACAGGACACAGATTCAGGAGTCAGGAGACTGGATCTTTAGCATTGGAGTTTATTCACATGCAGACAGAAAATCATACACTGGCACAGCTTAGTTGATCACGGTCAGTCTAGTCTAGTCCGACCATGTCTAGTCCGAACCAATCCAGTCTAAGACAAAATTCAGTCCAAAACTGAATTCAGTCTAAAACAGAATCCAGTCTGATTAGGGGTATTTTGAGAGGGCCTTATATATATTGGAAATTGTGGGAGGGGAAACGAAGGGTAACAAAAGGTGAGACAAAGGATTAAGATAACCATTTGATAAGTTGAAACCACATGAAAGTAATGTTAGAAAGGGCCATATTTTCTCTCAGCTGCAACTCTCAGGTCTTTGGTCTTCACCTATATAAGGCCATCAGTTGTCAGGTACATCTGGATTGTACACAAAACTGTCTGCCCTCCATTGGGTGTTGTGCCCACTTGGGCTATTCGGGGTCAGTGTGGGTGGAGGTAAAGAACTGCCGATTGGCTTTTCAATTTTGCTTTCTGTCAGCGTGATCTCACCCTTGCATGAGTATGATGCAGGACCTCTAGTGTGCACCTTAGGAGTGTCTGGTGGGTTAGGGGGTTCAGGCTGATCTTTGACCTTGAACTTGACCAAACCTTGCATCTCCATCTCCACATCAGTTTCGGTCCAGGTGGTCATGTGAAGTGGTCACTGCACTGCTGTCTGCTCTTGTCCATCTGATTCAGGGGCATATGGAGGTGGTCTCAGGTTTGAGCCGAGAATACAGCCCGGGCTTGTTTGTCTTGTCATCATGTTGTTTGCTTATCTCCATGTTGTGAAAGTTAGCTTACGAGTGATAAGAAGATAAGGGGTGATGAGAGAAATATTGGGGTAATACAAGAAGATATGGGGTGATGAGAGAAACAAAGGGGTGAAACCAGTAGAAGGATGTTACAAGAGAAATATGGAGTGTTAAGAGAAATATGGGGAGTTATAAAGAATAAATAAAGGGGTGTTAAAAGAAAAAGAAGGGGTATTAATAGAAGAAACTGGGTATTACAAGAAGGGTGAGTAATTATACAAGTGAAGAGATAGGGTATAGTGTACACAGAAGAAAGTAAAGCGATAGCTTAAAAGGGATAGCTTGTGTGTGTGAATGTGAAGGGAATTATCGTGTGTCTCTCAGTCTGTGTGTGGATTCTGGGTGGCTATGTTCTGTTGGGGTTGAAGGGATATGTTTGGAGAGTAATTCTAAAAACTCTCCATACTGTTGTCTTTTATTGTGAGATCTTGTGCTTTGCAGGAGATCTCACAATAAGAAAAATCTCATAAAAACGAGAGGAGCTATATTTAAGTTCAATAAAATATCAATAAAAGCCAAATTAATTGGGGTTGTAAAAAGATAAGGGTAAAAGCTGAAAATAATTCTGTTATTGTCTCAGAAAAATGTGTGCCTTTGTGGGAGGTTTAAGGGAAGATACAGTATGGGGGCCACCGGAGAATAGAAAAACAGGAGTAAATGTTACATGTTGTATGTCTAGTCTGAGATTTAGTTTTAATGGCCAATAAAAGATAAATGGATCCATTAGATAGAGTTATGTGATAATGAGTGTAGAAAAGCAGTAGGAAATCTATGAAATAAATAGGTTTTGTAGATATGTGGGTTGGAACGAAGTATAGGAAAATTAATGAGCCCGGACTGGACGTCAGAGAGGGAGATAGGTAAAGGAACAGTTTCATAAACCACTAAAGCAGCCCATACTGGCACCAGGTCACGTGTAGTACAATAATACTGTTAATAAGTCCTGTGGTTGTTGTATGGATACTGGAATGTGGGTTTTATAGTGTAAGTCCAACCTACCAACCTGAGAAAGAGATTGACTAGGTTAAAATAGTTATACATAGAAGATGTGTTTATATCTTATGTGTAGGTAATTCTTTGTATGAATAACAAGCATTATTGTTAAGCACTGTAGGAAAGTAATCTCTGGTATTTCTGTTCTATGCTGGTATCTCTGGTATTTCTGTTCTATGCTGGCAGAAAGGGAATCTATCCACCTGTACATACTAGCATCTAAATATGTTCTGCACACATGCTTCTGGTTGAACTTTGACCACTGGAAAGGGGAGCCTCATGTATGCAAGCATACACATACACTAAGGTTTAAGGTTGGTAGAGAGTTAAATCACTTTTAAACACACATAGTTAAAGATTCTCTCACTTGATTAGCTTAAGATTAGATCTACAAGTAATCTGGTTTGATTCTCCTTTCTCTTTTATGGGATGTGAGAGGAGACAGAAAGAAGGACCTAAGGAGGGGCAGCTGGCGAGCGACGTGCCAGAAACATCACATGGACTGAGTGGAAGAAGCTGTGCTGACTTCAGATCAGGCTAGTGTGCTTATCCACAGATCACTTCCCTGTATACACCTGCATTCTAAACAAATGTGTATTCATATTTATAGTGCTATTAATTATATAATACTTGCTAACAGCGTATAAGATGCTGCATGAAGCTTGCCAACTGATTGGTCGGGCAGTGACTTTGATTACTTAAAGAGAACACACTTGGGGGTTAAACATTTTGTTGAAAGCCACAGGTAAGGAAGTATTTGGTGGTTTTTTTTTTTTTTTTTTAGTGTTCATACATTCTTAAGGTCTGGGCTGGTCTGAAGTTGGCAAACCTCAGTTAATTTCAACAACTCGTATAGTAACTTATAATAAACAAATAAATAAATATTGTATAATTCAAAGTAGACAGTGAAGTGGTAGTAACTTCAAAAATTTTAAAGTAATCTTTTTCACACTCAAATAACATAAAGAGGCCATTATTATGCCAACTATGGGTACAAACACTTCGAAAGGAATTACTGTTCCTGTTGATGTAGTTAAAATAATCCATTAATTAAAGGCATAACTAAGACATCAGAGAAATGACACAAGCGTTGGCCTGACATTGACCAACCTTGGCCAGTGGAGGGGACTCTTAATCCAGATGTAATTAAAGTAATGCAAGTACTTGTGGCCACGTACAAGGCTAACCAAAAGAAAGGTAAGAAGGGGGAAAAACATAAGGAGAAGAGACCGATGGAGCTTGGCATTCTCCAGTTGCTGGAATAAGAAGGGCAGAAACTGGTCAAAGCAGCAAAGGATAAGAGAGAGAGGAGTGCAGAAGAAATGGAGAGACAGATGAGAGGAATAGGAAAGCAGATGGCAGAAATTAATAAGCCATTTTCACACGTAAACCCAGTAAAGAACCCCCCACCATATGAGAAGGAATTGAAGTCTGAGAAGATCTATCCCCAGCTCCCAGTGATCACTCAAGAGGGCAAATATCACATCAGAGATGATGATGACCGAATAGTGGAAGCAGGAAAAGCAGAAACAATTATAAAAATGTATTTTCCAAAAGCAAGAAGAAATCAACATATATGTAAACTGAAGGTGAAGTGAAGATCAGGAGGACAAAAGTTGGAGATGATGTGGATGAAAGTGCGTGGGAAGAAGCCAGAAGAGGATGTGATCCAGCAGTCACGCGGATCCTGGTGAGGGCAGAAAGGAAAGGAGACAAGACGAGAAAGTATGAGGACTCAACAGATGAGAGTTCTAATAAAATGAGTATATGAAGGTAGTGATCAAGGTAAGGAACATAGTCTTTCCACCTTAAGGGGATTCTTTCCAACAGCAGCCGGTACAAGAATGGAAGAAGAAATGTAGAGAGGCGTATAGACCAATGCCTTTCTCACGTGGACACTGCTATGACTTTAGAAAGTCAAAAATCATTGGAGAAGCAGTTGAAGGAGCTGCAGATGCAGACGAAAGAATTGAGGCTGGAAGGATCTCAGAAAGTGGATGAGAAATATGCATTGCACCCCAAAAAAGGATTGTCATGTGACAATATGTGTCCAGTGATTATCTGAGGACCGACATTAGAGTACAAGCCTTGGCAGAATACAGACATGTCTGATGTCATGGAAAAATTGCCAACTCTTCAAGATGGAGCACATCCTTGGAGTAAGAAGAGATCATGGTGGGAACAGAACCTGCTGTAGGAGATAAAGAGACTTCTTGCTATTCTCCGGGGAGTTCCAGCCATCGAAGAAATTCTGCAAAAAGCTGGATTTGATTGCTACATGGGGACAGCGGTAAATGATCCAGAACGGTTTGCTGCAATTAGAGGTCGGGTGTGGACAGCATTGAGATACATTTCCAACAAATATACATCCTGATAACATTGGGAGAACCATTGGGAGAGGAAGAAAACCCTAGAGCCTTATGTGTCAAGAACCCATCAAGGGAGAAATCACAGGGCATGACCCGGAAGCAAATCCATACAAAACAATAAATCCTTCGAGCCAAAATACAGAAAGGACTGCCGTTGTCTGTGAAAAACAAACTGGCAGAAGTCGTGGGCTTAGAAGGTATGGCAAAAGGGGTTTATACAGACCACATTTCTCATCAAGTGGAGTTGTATAGGGAGAAGGAACAGGACCAAAAAGAGCAAGATCAAGAGACCCTCAGAAAACCGACCTCACATACAACTGGTGGAGAACAAGAAAAAAGAAAAAAAAAAAATGCAAGCCCTGGTTATACCAAGCCAGCCTCCAAAAAATCAGCAAGATCAGCCTTCACAACAACTGCAGCCAAATCAGGTTCACCCTCATTGACTCAACCATCATCAGTGGTTCCAGATGTCTCCTGGCCACAGCCAGTTTTTGGTCAAGTACAGGTCTAGAGAGGACAGGGTCAAGGAATCATAGGAAGAGGAAGAAGATTTGATCCAACCTTTCAGCAATCCTTGAAGCATGCTACAACTGTGGAATGGTAGGTCACCTCGCTCGAGAGTGCAACAGACCAAGAGAAAGTTTCAGGGGAAATTACAGAGGAGGATTCAGGGTCCAATTGAGGCCATTCAGGGGACCGGTGAACCCTTATAGGGGCCTGGAACCAGGATTCTAGAGGTGTCCAGAGAATTCGAAAGGGGGTGTCAGCTGGTAGCATCAGAGCCAGAGTGATCCAACCATTGAGGTGAAAGTAAATAATTGACCATTAAAGATGATGGCAGATGGCGGAGCAGCTTTCACATGTAGCCAGCCTGAAGATGCTACACATCTCCCCATGTCTGGTCAGTGGATTCGGACAATCGGGTTTCAGGGAGTGAAACAGCTGATTCCTCTCACAGAACCAATAGAGCTCTGCTATAAAGATATGAAGATTACAATACCCATTCTGGTATCAGAACACACACCAATAGCATTGTTGGGAAGAGATGCTTTGTGCAAATTGAACTGCACAATAAAATGTACACCAGACGGATGCCTGGTGGAAGTGCCAAGTGACATTGTCCACCAACTACTGATGACGACAGAAGCCGAAGCTTCATCAGTGTTCTGGATTGGAAATCTTACTGCAGCCTTCTTGGAGCCGGCCAAGTTGTGGGAGATGTTTATTGCGGCAAACCTGCCTGATGCAGTACTGTTAAACAGTACTGTTATTCAGTATGTAGATGATCATAATTGCTGCAGATGTTGGCTGAGAAGGGGCATAAGGTCTCTCAGAAAAAGGTGCAGTACTGTCAGAAGAAGGTAGTTTATTTGGGTCAGACAATAACGCAGGGGCACAGAAGTATTTCTGACAAACAGTTGAAGCTATTCGTTATGCTCCCAAGCCCAGAACAGTCAGGGAACTGATGACATTTTTATGTATTGCAAGTTATTCTATAGAGGACTATGCCAGTTTAATAGGGCCTTTGAGGGCTATGCTTAAAGATATTGGGAATGCTAAACTCCACTGTAACTTATCCGGGACACGAGATGGCCTTTTAGCATTTGAGACGATTAAACAGAGGTTACAAGAGGCTCCAGCATTGGCGCTTCCAGATTACTCTAAGAATTCCTTATTGTATGGGTCTTGTACTTCTACTGGAGGTAAATATGCATGTGCAGTCCTCTGTCAAGCGACAGGTACAGTAACAGGTCCACAGCCTATTTCTTATTATTCTACAGCATTTTCAGGAGTTGAATTAGGGTTGCCATTATGTTATAGAGCTATGGTAGGAGTCCATTTAATGTATGAGAAAGTGTCATCCAGTAACAATTATTACCCATCATAGCCTTAGAAATCTACTGAACCATGGCAAATACACATTGACTATGTCAAGGCTGAGTTATTATTATAAGCTTCTAGAACAGGAAGATGTCACCCTAATGAGGTGTGTCACAGTGAATCCAGCTGACACCTTGCCAACTTCAGAAGATGGTGAACCCCATGATTGTGTTCAAGACGCTGAGAAATACTCAAGGCTTAGGTCAGATTTGCAAGCCCTCCCACTGCATAATGCAGACTTGGAATATTGGACTGATGGGTCTTATTATAGGAGAGGCAATACATTGTGTGCAGGTTATGCAGTAGTAAAAGCCCAAGGAGCAAACTTTGTGGTTGAGAAAGCTGCAGTAATACCACAGCCTGCTTCAGCACAACTTGATAAACTTATAGGGTTAACAGAAGCATGTTTATTGGCAGAAGGTAAGCAAGTGACTATCTATACTGATTCTGCCTATGCACATAGCGTGTGTCACCTGTTTGGTGCAATATGGAATAGGGGGTTTAAGAAAACAGATGGTTCTCCTATACAGCATCATGAGCAAATAATGAAATTGTTACATGCCATGATGAAGCCCAAAGAAAGTGCTATAGCTAAATGTGCAACACATAAAAGAGACATGTCAAAAGTCATTCAGGGGAATAAAGCGGCTGATGACGCTGCACAGGTAGCAGCTGATGACGCTGCACAAGGAGCAGACAAATGGGGTGAAGTCTTTTTGGTTACGCATGAGGTAGACATGGAAGACAAAATAACAATCAAGGATGTGACCTTAATGCAGGAAGCAGTTCCTGATAAAGATAAACAGTTGTGGCGAGATCGAGGGGCCACTCTAGATTCTACTGGCCTTTAGAGTAATCATGAGGGGCTGATAGTCGCATAGTCCTATGCGTGATTTAGTAGTGGACTTTGTTGACATGATTAAACCAATAGGAGGTAAGAGATTTGTTAGTCGTGGAAGACTGATTTTCGAGATGGCCAGAGGCCTGTCCAACTAAACGGAAAGATGCACATTTAGTTGCCAAGTTTCTGTGCAGAGAAGTCATAAGCAAGTGGGGACTTCCACATCGAATATCCTCAGATAATGGGAAGGAGTTTGTAGAAGTGAAATTCATTAGATTAAATAGCGTCTTAGGGCAGTGTATCATCCACAAAGTCAGGAAATTTGTGTAAAAAATTTAATGGTAAGAACCGCATTGTGAAAATCTGTCAGGACAGGTCTGAATTGGGTTGCTGCACTTCCATTGGCGTTAATGGTGTGTCGATCACGTGAGCTGTGTGATTTGCACATGACACCGCATGAGTTGGCAACAGGCAGACGAATGCCAATGCCTTGCTTGCATACAAGTGTAAAGGGTTCAAGTCTTGGCCTTTTAGAAGATGAAATGAGAGCGTATGTAACATACATGGCTAATCCACATAAGAGAATATCCATGTATGTTTCTGACAGGCAAAAGAAAGAAGAGGTGCAGGAGAGGCTGGATGAGCAAAAGAGGAGTGTGGTGCAACCTGGGGACAAGTTGTTTGTGAAGGTGTTTAAAAGAAAATGATATAACGAACGCCGTGAAGGTCCTTTTGAGGTTGTGCGCAGTCCAAGTTAAAGGGTCTCCAACGTGGTATAATTTGTCACATTGTGGTAAAGCACCAAGGGAAGAAACACCTCATGTGCATGAAAGAGATGTGGAAGGCTCAAGAGAACCAGGACGTACAGAAGGAGAGAGGCAGGAAGATCTACAGGGTCAAACTCCAAAAGAGGAGATTGTCCATGATGTGGACAATGGTGATGACTCTGTGGGCATTTCTGATGATGCCGGAAATGACTCTGCAATTAACCAATAGGAAAGAAGATTTGGGGACATTGAGTTTAGGGATGTCCCAGAAACAGCAGGAACTAGTTCAGGGGAGTGTAAAGCACTAAAAGGGTACTGAGGACACTGATTCCTCAACAGGGGGAGTCAGAGAGTCAAATAGACGTACAAGTCCAAAACCAGTACAAAAAAGGGTCAGACCTAAACGTTACGAAGACTGAGGTAGATGTGTCATTGGAGAAGATGACTTTATTAGCATCAAATGTTACTGAAGATATAAATAAAGAAGTAACTTTCTTTCGTATTACAAAGAAGAAAGTCAATACATGATAAGAAACTGAATGTTTACTTACCTGTTACACAGTTGCAGATGAAAACACAGCCAGTAAGACAGAATTCTAGATGCAGAAAACCACACACAGCTGGATATGGATAGACTCTTGAGATCATGAGGTCCTGTCAACAAGTAAGGCAAAGAAGAAAGTCAATACATGAAAAGAAACTGAATGTATACTTACCTGTTACACAGTTGCAGATGAATACACAGCCAGTAAGCCAGAGTTCCAGATTCAGACAACCATATACAGTTGATAAATAATCTCTTGGGATCATGTCCTGTGAACAAGTAAAACAAAGAAAAAAGTCAATACATAAAAAGAAACTGAATGCTTACTTACCGATTACACAGTTGCAGATGAAAAAAAGCCAGTAAGCTAGAGTTCCAGATTCAGAAAACCATATACAGTTGATGTATAGTCTCTTGAGATCATGAGGTCCTGTGAACAAGTAAGACAAAGAAGAAAGTCAATACATTAAAATAAACGGAATGTATAGTTACCTGTTACACATTTGCAGATGAATACACCGTCAGTAATCCAAAATTCCAGATGCAGACGATGGCAAAAAGTTGGAGATGGATACACTCTTAGGATCAAGAGGTCATATAAACAAGTAAGACAAATAAAGTCAATACATGAAAAGAAACTGAATGTATACTTACCTGTTACAGAGTTGCAGATTAATACACAGCCAGTAAGAAAGAATTCCAGATGCAGACAACCACATACAGCTGGACATGGAAAGCCTCTTGGGATCATGAAATCCTGTCAACAAGTAAGACAAAGAAGAAAGTCAATACATGAAAAGAAACAGTTGAAGATAAATAAACAGCCAATAAGAAGAAAAATCCAGATACAGACAATGGCAAACAGCTGGAGATGAACAGTCTCTTGGCATCATGAGGTCCTGTGAACAAGAAAGTCAATACATGAAAAGAAACTGAATGTTTACTTACCTGTTACACAGTTGCAGATGAACACAGCCAGTACGACAGAGTTCCAGATGCAGACTACGGCAAAAAGTTGGAAATAGATAGTCTCTTGGTATCATGAGGGCCTGTCAACAAGTAAGACAAAGAAGAAAGTCAAAACATGAAAAGAAACTGAATGTATACTTACCTGTTACACAGTTGCAGATGAAAAAAAAGCCAGTAAGCCAGAGTTCCAGATTCAGACAACCATATACAGTTGATGTATCATCTCTTGAGATCACGAGGTCCTGTCAACAAGTAAGACAAAGAAGAAAATCAAAATATGAAAAGAAACTGAATGCTTACTTACCTGTAACACAGTTGCAGATTAATACACAGTCAGTAAGAAAGAATTCAAGATGCAGACAACCACATACAGCTGCATATGGACAGTCTCTTGGGTTCATGAAGTCCTGTGAATAAGTAAGACTAAGAAGAAAGTCAATACATGAAAAGAAACTGAATGCTTACTTACCGATTACACAGTTGCAGATGAATAGAAAGTCAGTCAGATTGAGATCCAGATGCAGACAACGGCAAACACTTGGAGATCGATAGCCTCTTGGGATCATGAAGTCCTGTCAACAAGTAAGACAAAGAAGAAAGTCAATACATGAAAAGAAACTGAATGTTTACTTACCTGTTACACAGTTGCAGATGAATACACAGCCAGTAAGAAAGACTTCCAGATGCAGACAACCACATACAGATGGACATGGATAGTGTCTTGCGATCATGAAGTCCTGTGAACAAGTAAAACAAAGAAAAAAAGTCAAATCATGAAAAGAAACTGAATGCTTACTTACCGATTACACAGTTGCGGATGAAAAAAAGCCAGTAAGCTAGAGTTCCAGATTCAGACAACCATATACAGTTGATGTATAGTCTCTTGAGATCATGAGGTCCTGTGAAAGGGACAAAATGAAAGTCAATACATGAAAAGAAGCGGAATGTATACTTACTTGTTACACAGTTGCAGACTAATACACAGCCAGTAAGAAAGACTTCCAGATGCAGACAACCACATACAGCTGGACATGAATATCTCTTGGGATCATGAAGTCCTGACAAAGAGTAAGACAAAGATGAAAATCAATATATGAAAAGAAACTGAATGTATACTTACCTGTTACACAGTTGCAGATGAAAAAAAGGCCAGTAAGCCAGAGTTCCAGATGCAGACAACCATATACAGTTGATGTAAAGTCTCTTGGGATCACGAGGTCCTGAGAACAAGTAAAACAATGAAGAAAGTTAATACATGAAAAGAAACAGAATGTTTACTTACCTGTTACACAGTTGCAGATGAATACACAGCAAGAAAGAAAGAATTCCAGATGCAGACAACATACAGCTGGACATGGACAGTCTCTTGGGATCATGAAGGCCTGTGAACAAGTAAGACAAAGAAGAAAGTCAATACATGAAAATGAACTGAATGCTTACTTACCGATTACACAGTTGCAGATGAATAGAAAATCAGTCAGATTGAGATCCAGATGCAGACAACGGCAAACACTTGGAGATCGACAGACTCTTGGGATCATGAGGTCCTGTAAACAAGACAAAAAGAAAGTCAATACATGAAAAGAAACTGAATGTATACTTACCTGTTACACAGTTGCAGGTGAATAGAAAGTCAGTCAGATTGAGATCCAGATGCACACAACGGCAAACACTTGGAGATCGATAGCCTCTTGGGATCATGAAGTCCTGTGAACAAGTAAGAAAAAGAAGAAAATTAAAATATGAAAAGAAACTGAATGTTTACTTACCTGTAACACAGTTGCAGATGATTACACAGCCAATAAGACGAAAAATCCAGATGCAGATAACTGCAAACAGCTGGAGATGAATAGTCTTTTGGGATCATGAGGTCCTGTAAACAAAAGAAACTGAATGCTTTTCTACCGATTACACAGTTGCAGATGAATACACAGTCAGTAAGAAAGAATTCCACATGCAGACAACGGCAAACAGCTGGAGATGAATAGTCTCTTCGGATCATGAGGTCCTGTAAACAAGACAAAGAAGAAAGTCAATACATGAAAAGAAACTGAATGTATACTTACCTGTAACACAGTTGCAGATGAATACACAGCCAATAAGACGAAAAATCCAGATGCAGATAAATAGTCTCTTGAGATAATGAGGTCCTGTAAACAAGACAAAAAGAAAGTCAATACATGAAAAGGAACTGAATGTATACTTACCTGTTACAAAGTTGCAGATGAATACAAAGCCAGTAAGTAAGAGTTCCAGATGCAGACAACCACATCCAGCTGGACAAGGACAGTCTCTTGGGATCATGAAGTCCTGTGAACAAGTAAGACAAAGAAGAAAGTCAATACATGAAAAGAAACTGAATGTATACTTACCTGTTACAAAGTTGCAGATGAATACAAATCCAGTAAGAAAGAATTCCAGATTCAGACAACCACATCCAGCTGGAAATGGAAAGTCTCTTGGGATCATGAGGTCCTGTAAACAAGACAAAGAAGAAAGTCAACACACGAAAAGAAACTGAATGTATACTTACCTGTTACACAGTTGCAGATGAATAGAAAGTCAGTCAGATTGAGTTCCAGATGCAGACAACGGCAAACACTTGGAGATCGATAGCCTCTTGGGGTCATGAAGTCCTGTGAACAAGTAAGAAAAAGAAGAAAGTCAAACCATGAAAAAAAACTGAATGTATACTTACCTATAACACAGTTGCAGATGAATACACAGCCAATAAGATGAAAAATCCAGATGCAGCTGAATAGTCTCTTGGGATCACGAGGTCCTGTGAACAAGTAAGACAAAGAAGAAAGTCAAACCATGAAAAGAAACGGAATGTATACTTACCTGTTACACAGTTGCAGATGAAAACACAGCCATTAAGAAAGAATTTCAGATGCAGACAACCTCATACAGCTGGACATGGATAGCCTCTTGGGATCAAAAAGTCCTGTGAACAAGTAAGCTAAAGAAGAAAATCAAAATATGAAAAGAAATTGTATGTATACTTACCTGTAACACAGTTGCAGATGAATACACAGCCAATAAGACGTAAAATCCAGATGCAGACAACGGCAAACAGCTGGAGATAAATAGTCTCTTGGGATCATGAGGTCCTGTAAACAAAACAAAAAAAAAGTCAATACATGAAAAGAAACGGAATGTATACTTACCTGTTACACAGTTGCAGATGAATACACAGCCAGTAAGAAAGAATTCCAGATGCAGACAACCACATACAGCTGGACAACGACAATCTCTTGGGATCACGAAGTCCTGTCAACAAGTAAGACAAGGAAGAAAGTCAATACATGAAAAGAAACTAAATGTATACTTACCTGTTACAAAGTTGCAGATGAATACAAATCCAGTAAGAAAGAATTCCTGATGCAGACAACCACATCCAGCTGGACATGGAAAGTCTCTTGGGATCATGAAGTCCTGTGAATAAGTAAGACAAAGAAGAAAGTCAATACATGAAAAGAAACTGAATGTATACTTACCTGTTACACAGTTGCAGTTGAAAAAAAGCCAGTAAGCCAGAGTTCCAGATTCAGACAACCATATACAGTTGATGTATAGTTTCTTGGGATCACGAGGTCCTGTGAACAAGTAAGACAAAGAAGAAAGTCAATACATGAAAAGAAATTGAATGTATACTTACCTGTTACACAGTTGCAGATATATAGAAAGTCAGTCAGATTGAGATCCTGATGCAGACAACGACAAACACTTGGAGATAGATAGCCTCTTGGGATCATGAAGTCCTGTGAACATGTAAGACAAAGAAGAAAATCAAAATATGAAAAGAAACTGAATGTATACTTACCTGTAACACAGTTGCAGATGAATACACAGCCAATAAGACGTAAAATCCAGATGCAGATGAATAGTCTCTTGGGATCATGAGGTCCTGTAAACAAGACAAAGAAGAAAGTCAATACATAAAAAGAAACTGAATGTATACTTACCTGTTACACAGTTGCAGATGAATGGGAAGTAAGTTAGATTTAGTTCCAGATGCAGACAACGGCAAGCACTTGGAGATCGATAGCCTCTTGGGATCATGAAGTCTTGTCAAGAAGTAAGAGAAAGAAGAAAATCAAAACATGAAAAGAAACTGAATGTATACTTACCTGTTACACAGTTGCAGATGAATACACAGTCAGTAAGAAAGAATGCCAGATGCACACAACCACATACAGCTGGACATCGATAGTCTCTTGGGATCATGAAGTCCTGTGAACAAGTAAGACAAAGAAGAAAGTCAAAACATGAAAAGAAACTGAATGTATACTTACCTGTTACACAGTTGCAGATGAAAAAAAAGCTAGTAAGCCAGAGTTCCAGATGCAGATAACCATATACAGTTGATGTATCGTCTCTTGGGATCACGAGGTTCAGTGAACAAGTAAGACAAAGAAGAAAGTCAATACATGAAAAGAAACTGAATGCTTACTTACCGATTACACAGTTGCAGATGAATAGAAAGTCAGTCAGATTGAGATCCAGATGCAGACAACGGCAAACACTTGGAGATCGATAGCCTCTTGGGATCATTAAGTCCTGTCATCAAGTAAGACAAAGAAGAAAATCCAAATATGAAAAGAAACTGAATGTATACTTACCTGTAACACAGTTGCAGATTAATACACAGCCAATAAGATGAAAAATCAAGATGCAGACAATGGCAAACAGCTGGAGATGAATAGTCTCTTGGGATCATGAGGTCCTGTAAACAAGTAAGACAAAGAAGAAAGTCAATACATGAAAAGAAACTGAATGCTTACTTACCGATTACACAGTTGCAGATGAAAAAAAAAAAAGCCAGTAAGCCAGAATTCCAGATTCAGACAACCATATACAGTTGATTTATAGTCTCTTGGGATCACGAGGTCCTGTGAACAAGTAAGACAAAGAAGAAAGTCAATACATGAAAAGAAACTGAATGTATACTTACCTGTTACACAGTTGCAGATGAATAGGAAGCAAGTTAGATTGAGTTCCAGATGCAGACAACGGCAAGCACTTGGAGATCGATAGCCTCTTGGGATCATGAAGTCCTGTCAAGAAGTAAGACAAAGAAGAAAATCAAAACATGAAAAGAAACTGAATGTATACTTACCTGTAACACAGTTCCAGATGAGCACACAGCCAATAAGACGAAAAATCCAGATGAAGACAATGGCAAACACTTGGAGATCGATAGCCTCTTGGGATCATGAAGTCCTGTCAACAAGTAAGACAAAGAAGAAAATCAAAACATGAAAAGAAACTGAATGTATACTTACCTGTTACACAGTTGCAGATGAATACACAGTCAGTAAGAAAGAATTCCAGATGCAGACAATCACATACAGCTGGACATCGATAGCCTCTTGGGATCATGAAGTCCTGTAAACAAGACAAAAAGAAAGTCAATACATGAAAAGAAACTGAATGTATACGTACCTGTTACACAATTGCAGATGAATAGGAAGTAAGTTAGATTGAGTTCCAGATGCAGACAACAGCAAGCACTTGGAGATCGATAGCCTCTTGGGATCATGAAGTCCTGTCAAGAAGTAAGACAAAGAAGAAAATCAAAACATGAAAAGAAACTGAATGTATACTTACCTGTTACACAGTTGCAGATGAATACACAGTCAGTAAGAAAGAATTCCAGATGCAGACAACCACATACAGCTGGAGATCGATAGCCTCTTGGGATCATGAGGTCCTGTAAACAAGACAAAAAGAAAGTCAATACATGAAAAGTAACTGAATTTATACTTACCTGTTACACTGTTGCAGATGAATACACAGTCAGTAAGAAAGAATTCCAGATGCAGACAACCACAAATAGCTGGACACGGACAGTCTCTTGGGATCATGAAGTCCTGTGAACAAGTGAGACAACGAAGAAAGTCAATACATGAAAAGAAACTGAATGTATACGTACCTGTTACAAAGTTGCAGATGAAAACAAAGCCAGTAAGAAAGAATTCCAGATGCAGACAACCACATCCAGCTGGACACGGATAGTCTCTTGGGATCATGAGGTCCTGTAAACAAGACAAAGAAGAAAGTCAATACATGAAAAGAAACTGAATGTATACTTACCTGTTACACAGTTGCAGATGAATACACAGTCAGTAAGAAAGAATTCCAGATGCAGACAATCACATACAGCTGGACATCGATAGCCTCTTGGGATCATGAAGTCCTGTAAAGAAGACAAAAAGAAAGTCAATACATGAAAAGAAACTGAATGTATACGTACCTGTTACACAATTGCAGATGAATAGGAAGTAAGTTAGATTGAGTTCCAGATGCAGACAACAGCAAGCACTTGGAGATCGATAGCCTCTTGGGATCATGAAGTCCTGTCAAGAAGTAAGACAAAGAAGAAAATCAAAACATGAAAAGAAACTGAATGTATACTCACCTGTTACACAGTTGCAGATGAATACACAGTCAGTAAGAAAGAATTCCAGATGCAGACAATCACATACAGCTGGACATCGATAGCCTCTTGGGATCATGAAGTCCTGTAAAGAAGACAAAAAGAAAGTCAATACATGAAAAGAAACTGAATGTATACGTACCTGTTACACAATTGCAGATGAATAGGAAGTAAGTTAGATTGAGTTCCAGATGCAGACAACAGCAAGCACTTGGAGATCGATAGCCTCTTGGGATCATGAAGTCCTGTCAAGAAGTAAGACAAAGAAGAAAATCAAAACATGAAAAGAAACTGAATGTATACTTACCTGTTACACAGTTGCAGATGAATACACAGTCAGTAAGAAAGAATTCCAGATGCAGACAACCACATACAGCTGGACATCGATAGCCTCTTGGGATCATGAGGTCCTGTAAACAAGACAAAAAGAAAGTCAATACATGAAAAGAAACTGAATGTATACTTACCTTTTACATAGTTGCAGTTGAAAAAAATCCAGTATGCCAGAGTTCCAGATTCAGACAACCATATACAGTTGATGTATAGTCTCTTGGGATCACAAGGTTCTGTGAACAAGTAAGACAAAGAAGAAAGTC
The DNA here is from genome assembly GCF_030463535.1 of Salminus brasiliensis. Taxonomy (NCBI): domain Eukaryota; kingdom Metazoa; phylum Chordata; class Actinopteri; order Characiformes; family Bryconidae; genus Salminus; species Salminus brasiliensis. Next base: position 23,182,024 of record NC_132883.1, on the reverse strand, counting down.
AATAAATGAAAAGAAACTGAATGCTTAGTTACAGATTAATAGAATTATTTGCAGATGAATAGAAAGTCAGTCAGATTGAGTTCCAGATGCAGACAACGGCAAACACTTGGAGATCAATAGCCTCTTGGGATCATGAAGTCCTGTCAAGAAGTAAGAAAGAAGAAAATCAAAACATGAAAACAAACTGAATGCTTACTTACCGATTACACAGTTGGAGATGAATACACAGCCATTATGAAAGAATTCCAGATGTAGACAACCACATACAGCTGGACATGGACAGACTCTTGGGATCATGAAGTCCTGTGAACAAGTAAGACAAAATAGAAAGTCAATACATGAAAAGAAGCTGAATGTATACTTACCTGTTACACAGTTGCAGATGAAAAAAAGCCAGTAAGCCAGAGTTCCAGATTCAGTCAACCATATACAGTTGATGTATAGTCTCCTGGGATCATGAAGTCCTGTGAACAAGTAAGACAAAGAAAAAAGTAAATACATGAAAAGAAACTGAATGTATACTTACCTGTAACACAGTTGCAGATGAGCACACAGCCAATAAGATGAAAAATCCAGATGAAGACAATGGCAAACACTTGGAGATCGATAGCCTCTTGGGATCATGAAGTCCTGTCAACAAGTAAGACAAAGAAGAAAATCAAAACATGAAAAGAAACTGAATGTATACTTACCTGTTACACAGTTGCAGATAAATACACAGTCAGTTATAAAGAATTCCAGATGCAGACAACCACATACAGCTGGACATCGATAGCCTCTTGGGATCATGAAGTCCTGTAAACAAGACAAAAAGAAAGTCAATACATGAAAAGAAACTGAATGTATACTTACCTGTTACAGAGTTGCAGATTAATACACAGCCAGAAAGAAAGAATTCCAGATGCAGACAACCACATACAGCTGGACATGGATAGCCTCTTGGGATCATGAAATCCTGTCAACAAGTAAGACAAAGAACAAAATCAAAATATGAAAAGAAAGTGAATGTATACTCACCTGTTACACAGTTAAAGATAAATAAACAGCCAATAAGAAGAAAAATCCAGATACAGACAACGGCAAACAGCTGGAGATGAACAGTCTCTTGGCATCATGAGGTCCTGTGAACAAGAAAGTCAATACATGAAAAGAAACTGAATGTTTACTTACCGGTTACACAGTTGAAGATGAATACACAGCCAGTACGACAGAGTTCCAGATGCAGACTACGGCAAAAAGTTGGAAATAGATAGTCTCTTGGTATCATGAGGGCCTGTCAACAAGTAAGACAAAGAAGAAAGTCAAAACATGGAAAGAAACTGAATGTATACTTACCTGTTACACAGTTGCAGATGAAAAAAAAGCCAGTAAGCCAGAGTTCCAGATTCAGACAACCATATACAGTTGATGTATCGTCTCTTGAGATCACGAGGTCCTGTCAACAAGTAAGACAAAGAAAATCAAAATATAAAAAGAAACTGAATGTTTACTTACCTGTAACACAGTTGCAGATTAATACACAGTCAGTAAGAAAGAATTCAAGATGCAGACAACCACATACAGCTGCATATGGACAGTCGCTTGGGATCATGAAGTCATGTGAACAAGTAAGACTAAGAAGAAAGTCAATACATGAAAAGAAACTGAATGCTTACTTACCGATTACACAGTTGCAGATAAATTGAAAGTCAGTCAGATTGAGATCCAGATGCAGACAACGGCAAACACTTGGAGATCGATAGCCTCTTGGGATCATGAAGTCCTGTCAACAAGTAAGACAAAGAAGAAAGTCAATACATGAAAAGAAACTGAATGTTTACTTACCTGTTACACAGTTGCAGATGAATACACAGCCAGTAAGAAAGAACTCCAGATACAGACAACCACATACAGATGGACATGGATAGTGTCTTGCGATCATGAAGTCCTGTGAACAAGTAAAACAAAAAAAAAAGTCAAATCATGAAAAGAAACTGAATGCTTACTTACCGATTACATAGTTGCAGATGAAAAAAAGCCAGTAAGCTAGAGGTCTAGATTCAGACAACCATATACAGTTGATGTATAGTCTCTTGAGATCATGAGGTCCTGTGAAAGGGACAAAATGAAAGTCAATACATGAAAAGAAATGGAATGTATACTTACCTGTTACACAGTTGCAGACTAATACACAGCCAGTAAGAAAGACTTCCAGATGCAGACAACCACATACAGCTGGACTTGAATATCTCTTGGGATCATGAAGTCCTGACAAAGAGTAAGACAAAGATGAAAATCAAAATATGAAAAGAAACTGAATGTATACTTACCTGTTACACAGTTGCAGATGAAAAAAAGGCCAGTAAGCCAGAGTTCCAGATGGAGACAACCATATACAGTTGATGTATAGTCTCTTGGGATCACGAGGTCCTGTGAACAAGTAAAACAATGAAGAAAGTTAATACATGAAAAGAAACGGAATGTTTACTTACCTGTTACACAGTTGCAGATGAATACACAGCAAGAAAGAAAGAATTCCAGATGCAGACAACATACAGCTGGACATGGACAGTCTCTTGGGATCATGAAGGCCTGTGAACAAGTAAGACAAAGAAGAAAGTCAATACATGAAAAGAAACTGAATGTATACTTACTTGTTACACAGTTGCAGATGAAAAAAAAAAAAAAAACGTAAGCCAGAGTTCCAGATTCAGACAACCATATACAGTTGATGTATAGCCTCTTGGGATCACAAAATCCTGTCAACAAGTAAGACAAAGAAGGAAGTCAATACATGAAAATAAACTGAATGCTTACTTACCGATTACACAGATGCAGATGAATAGAAAATCTGTCAGATTGAGATCCAGATGCAGACAACGGCAAACACTTGGAGATCGACAGACTCTTGGGATCATGAGGTCCTGTAAACAAGACAAAAAGAAATTCAATACATGTAAAGAAACTGAATGTATACTTACCTGTTACACAGTTGCAGATGAATACACAGCCAATAAGACGAAAAATCCAGATGCAGACAACCACATACAGCTGGACATGGACAGTCTCTTGGGATCATGAAGTCCTGTGAACAAGTAAGACAGTGAAAATCAAAATATGAAAAGAAACTGAACGTATACTTACCTGTTACACAGTTGCAGATGAATAGAAAGACAGTCAGATTGAGTTCCAGATGCAGACAACGGCAAACAGCTGGAGATGAATAGTCTTTTGGGATCATGAGGTCCTGTAAACAAGACAAAAAGAAAGTCAATACATGAAAAGAAACCGAATGTATACTTACCTGTTACACAGTTGCAGATGAATATACAGCCAATAAGACGAAAAATCCAGATGCAGATGAATAGTCTCTTGGGCTCATGAGGTCCTGTAAACAAGACAAAGAAGAAAGTCAATGCAGGAAAAGAAACTGAATGCTTACTTAGCAATTACACAGTTGCAGATGAATAGAAAGTCACAGCCAGTAAGAAAGAATTCCAGATGCAGACAACCACATACAGCTGCACATGGAAAGTGTCTTGGGATCATGAAGTCCTGTCAACAAGTAAGACAAAGAAGAAAATCAAAACATGAAAAGAAACTGAATGTTTACTTACCTGTTACACAGTTGCAGATGAATACACAGTCAGTAAGAAAGAATTCCAGATGCAGACAACCACATACAGCTGGACATCGATAGCCTCTTGGGATCATGAAGTCCTGTAAACAAGACAAAAAGAAAGTCAATACATGAAAAGAAACTGAACGTATACTTACCTGTTACACAGTTGCAGATGAAAAGAAACGGAATGTATACTAACCTGTAACAAAGTTGCAGATTAATACAAAGCCAAAAAGAAAAAAAAATCCAGATGCAGACAACAGCAACCAGCTGGAGATGAATACTCTCTTGGGATCATGACGTCCTGTCAACAAGTAAGACAAAGAAGAAAATCAAAATATGAAAAGAAATTGAATGTATACTTACCTATAACACAGTTGCAGATGAATACACAGCCAATAAAACGTAAAATCCAGATGCAGACAACGGCAAACAGCTTGAGATGAATAGTCTCTTGGGATCATGAGTCAATAAAAAAGTCAATACATGAATAGAATCGGAATGTATACTTACCTGTTACACAGTTGCAGGTGAATAGAAAGTCAGTCAGACTGAGATCGAGATGCAGACAACGGCAAACACTTGGAGATCGATAGCCTCCTGGGATCATGAAGTCCTGTGAACAAGGAAGACAAAGAAGAAAGTCAATACATGAAAAGAAATTGAATGTATACTTACCTGTTACACAGTTGCAGATGAATACACAGCAAGAAAGAAAGAATTCCAGATGCAGACAGCCACATACAGCTGGACATGGACAGACTCTTGGGATCATGAAGTACTGTGAACAAGACAAAGAAGAAAATCAAAATATGAAAAGAAACTGAATGTATACTTACCTGTTACACAGTTGCTGATAAAGAAAAGCCAGTAAGCCAGAGTTCCAGATTCAGACAACCATATACAATTGATGTATAAACTCTTGGGATCACAAGGTCCTGTGAACAAGTAAGACAAAAAAGAAAGACAATACATGAAAAGAAACTGAATGTATACTTACCTGTTACACAGTTGCAGATGAATATAAAGTCAGACAGATTGACTTCCAGATGCAGACAACGGCAAACAGCTGGAGATGAATACTCTCTTGGGATCATGAGGTCCTGTAAACAAGATAAAAAGAAAGTCAATACATGAAAAGAAACTGAATGTATACTTACCTGTTACACTGTTGCAGATGAATACAAAGCCAATAAGATGAAAAATCCAGATGCAGATGAATATTCTCTTGAGATCACGAGGTCCTGTGAACAAGTAAGACAAAGAAGAAAGTCAATACATGAAAAGAAACTGAATGTATACTTACCTGTTACACAGTTGCAGTTGAATAGAAAGTCAGTCAGATTGAGTTCCAGATGCAGACAAAGGCAAACACTTGGAGATCGATAGCCTCTTGGGATCATGAGGTCCTGTAAACAAGAAAGACAAAGAAGAAAGTCAAAATATGAAAAGAAACTGAATGTATACTTACGTGTAACACAGTTGCAGATGAATACACACCCAATAAGACATAAAATCCAGATGCAGACAACGGCAAACAGGTGGAAATGAATAGTCTCTTGGGATCATGAGGTCCTGTAAACAAGTAAGACAAAGAAGAAAATCAAAATATGAAAAGAAACTGAATGTTTACTTACCTGTAACACAGTTGCAGATGAAAAAAATAAAGCCAGTAAGCCAGAATTCCAGATTCAGACAACCATATACAGTTGATTTATAGTCTCTTGGGATCACGAGGTACGGTGAACAAGTAAGACAAAGAAGAAAGTCAATACATGAAAAGAAACTGAATGTATACTTACCTGTAACACAGTTGCAGATGAATACACTGTCAGTAAGAAAGAATTCCAGATGCAGACAACCACATACAGCTGGACATCGATAGCCTCTTGGGATCATGAGGTCCTGTAAACAAGACAAAAAAAAAAGCCAATACATGAAAAGAAACTGAATGTATACTTACCTGTTACACAGTTGCAGTTGAAAAAAAGCCAGTAAGCCAGAGTTCCAGATTCAGACAACCATATACAGCTGGACATCGATAGCCTCTTGGGATCACGAGGTCCTGTGAACAAGGAAGACAAAGAAGAAAGTCAATACATGAAAAGAAATTGAATGTATACTTACCTGTTACAAAGTTGCAGATGAATAGAAATTCAGTCAGATTGAGATCCTGATGCAGACAACGGCAAACACTTGGAGATCGATAGCCTCTTGGGATCATGAAGTCCTGTGAACAAGTAAGACAAAGAAGAAAATCAAAACATGAAAAGAAACTGAATGTATACTTACCTGTTACAAAGTTGCAGATGAATACAAATCCAGTAAGAAAGAATTCCAGATGCAGACAACCACATCCAGCTGGACATGGAAAGTCTCTTGGGATCATGAGGTCCTGTAAACAAGTCAAAGAAGAAAGTCAATACATGAAAAGAAACTAAATGTATACTTACCTGTTACAAAGTTGCAGATGAATACAAAGCCAGTAAGAAAGAATTCCAGATGCAGACAACCACATCCAGCTGGACATGGATAGCCTCTTGGGATCATGAAGTCCTGTGAACAAGGAAGACAAAGAAGAAAGTCAATACATGAAAAGAAATTGAATGTATACTTACCTGTTACAAAGTTGCAGATGAATAGAAATTCAGTCAGATTGAGATCCTGATGCAGACAACGGCAAACACTTGGAGATCGATAGCCTCTTGGGATCATGAAGTCCTGTGAACAAGTAAGACAAAGAAGAAAATCAAAACATGAAAAGAAACTGAATGTATACTTACCTGTTACAAAGTTGCAGATGAATACAAATCCAGTAAGAAAGAATTCCAGATGCAGACAACCACATCCAGCTGGACATGGAAAGTCTCTTGGGATCATGAGGTCCTGTAAACAAGTCAAAGAAGAAAGTCAATACATGAAAAGAAACTAAATGTATACTTACCTGTTACAAAGTTGCAGATGAATACAAAGCCAGTAAGAAAGAATTCCAGATGCAGACAACCACATCCAGCTGGACATGGATAGCCTCTTGGGATCATGAAGTCCTGTGAACAAGTAAGACAAAGAAGAAAATCAAAAGATGAAAACAAACTGAATGTATACTTACCTGTTACACAGTTGCAGATAAATACACAGTCAGTAAGAAAGAATTCCAGTTGCAGACAACCACATACAGCTGGACATAGACAGTCTCTTGGGATAATGAAGTCCTGTGAATAAGTAAGACAAATAAGAAAGTCAATACATGAAAAAAAACTGAATGTATACTTACCTGTTACACAGTTGCAGATGAACAGAAACGGTATGTATACTTACCTGTAACACAGTTGCAGATGAATACACAGCCAATAAGACGAAAAATCCAGATGCAGATGAATAGTCTCTTGGGATCACGAGGTCCTGTGAACAAGTAAGACAAAGAAGAAAGTCAATACATGAAAAGAAACTGAATGTATACTTACCTGTTACACAGTTGCAGTTGAATAGAAAGTCAGTCAGATTGAGTTCCAGATGCAGACAAAGGCAAACACTTGGAGATCGATAGCCTCTTGGGATCATGAGGTCCTGTAAACAAGAAAGACAAAGAAGAAAGTCAATACATGAAAAGAAACTGAATGTATACTTACCTGTTACACAGTTGCAGATGAATACAAAGCCAGTAAGAAAGAATTCCAGATGCAGACAAACACATCCAGCTGGACATGGATCGTCTCTTGGGATCATGAAGTCCTGTCAACAAGTAAGACAAAGAAGAAAATCAAAATATGAAAAGAAACTGAATGTATACTTACCTGTAACACAGTTGCAGATTAATGCAAAGCCAATAAGATAAAAAATCCAGATGCAGACAACAGCAAACAGCTGGAGATGAATACTCTCTTGGGATCATGAGGTCCTGTAAACAAGATAAAAAGAAAGTCAATACATGAAAAGACACTGAATGTATACTTACCTGTTACACAGTTGCAGATGAATACAAAGCCAATAAGACGAAAAATCCAGATGCAGATGAATAGTCTCTTGGGATAATGAGGTCCTGTAAACAAGACAAAGAAGAAAGTCAATACATGAAAAGAAACTGAATGTATACTTACCTGTTACACAGTTGCAGATGAAAAAAAGCCAGTAAGCCAGAGTTCAAGATTTAGACAACCATATACAGTTGATGTATAGTCTCTTGGGATCACGAGGTCCTGTGAACAAGTAAGACAAGGAAGAAAGTCAATACATGAAAAGAAACGGAATGATTACTTACCGATTAAACAGTTGCAGATGAAAACACAGCCAATAAAACGTAAAATCCAGATGCAGACAACGGCAAACAGCTGGAGATGAATAGTCTCTTGGGATCATGAGGTCCTGTAAACAAGACAAAAAAAAGTCAATACATGAATAGAAACGGAATGTATACTTACCTGTTACACAGTTGCAGATGAATAGAATGTCAGTCAGATTGAGATCCAGATGCAGACAATGGCAAACAGCTGGAGATGAATAGTCTCTTGGGATCATGAGGTCCTGTAAACAAGACAAAAAAAAGTCAATACATGAAAAGAAACTGAATGTATACTTACCTGTTACACAGTTGCAGATGAATACACAGTCAGTAAGAAAGAATTCAAGATGCAGACAACCACATACAGCTGGAGATCGATAGCCTCTTGGGATCATGAAGTCCTGTAAATAAGACAAAAAGAAAGTCAATACATGAAAAGAAACTGAATGTATACTTACCTGTTACACAGTTGCAGATGAAAAGAAACGGAATGTATACTTACCTGTTACACAGATGCAGATGAATACACAGTCAGTAAGAAAGAATTCCAGATGCAGACAACCACATACAGCTAGACATGGATAGTCTCTTTGGATCATGAAGTCTTGTGAACAAGTAAGACAAAGAAGAAAATCAAAATATAAAAACAAACTGAATGTGTACTTACCTGTAACACAGTTGCAGATTAATACACAGCCAATAAGATGAAAAATCCAGATGCAGACAAAAGCAAACAGCTGGAGATGAATAGTCTCTTGGGATCATGAGGTCGTGTAAACAAGTATGACAAAGAAGAAAGTCAATACATGAAAAGAAACTGAATGCTTACTTACCGATTACACAGTTGCAGATGAAAAAAATAAAGCCAGTAAGCAAGAGTTCCAGATTCAGACAACCATATACAGTTGATTTATAGTCTCTTGGGATCACGAGGTACTGTGAACAAGTAAGACAAAGAATAAAGTCAATACATGAAAAGAAGCTGAATGTATACTGACCTGTTACACAGTTGTAGATGAATACACAGCCATTAAGAAAGAATTCCAGATGCAGAAAACCACAAATAGCTGGACATGGACAGTCTCTTGGGATCATGAAGTCCTGTGAACAAGTGAGACAACGAAGAAAGTCAATACATGAAAAGAAACTGAATGTATACTTACCTGTTACACAGTTGCAGATGAGTACACAGTCAGTAAGAAAGAATTCCAGATGCAGACAACATACAGCTGGACATGGACAGACTCTTGGGATCATGAAGTCCTGTGAACAAGTAAGACAAAGAAGAAATTCAATACATGAAAAGAAACTGAATGTATACTTACCTGTTACACAGTTGCAGATGAGTACACAGTCAGTAAGAAAGAATTCCAGATGCAGACAACATACAGCTGGACATGGACAGACTCTTGGGATCATGAAGTCCTGTGAACAAGTAAGACAAAGAAGAAATTCAATACATGAAAAGAAACTGAATGTATACTTACCTGTTACAAAGTTGCAGATGAAAACAAAGCCAGTAAGAAAGAATTCCAGATGCAGACAACCACATCCAGCTGGACACAGATAGTCTCTTGGGATCATGAGGTCCTGTAAAGAAGACAAAGAAGAAAGTCAATATATGAAAAGAAACTGAATATATACTTACCTACTACACAGTTGCAGATGAATACAAAGCCAGTAAGAAAGAATTCCAGATGCAGACAACCACATACAGCTGGACATGGATAGTCTCTTGGGATCAGGAGGTCCTGTAAACAAGAGAAAGAAGAAAGTCAATACATGAAAAGAAAATGAATGTATACTTACCTGTTACACAGTTGCAGATGAATAGAAAGTTAGTCCGATTAAGAATCCAGATGCAGACAACGGCAAACACTTGGAGATCGATAGCCTCTTGGGGTCATGAAGTCCTGTGAACAAGTAAGAAAAAGAAGAAAGTCAAAACATGAAAAGAAACTGAATGTATACTTACCTGTTGCACAGTTGCAGATGAATAGAAAGTCAGAAACAGAAGTCAAGAAACGGAAACGGAAGTCAAGAAACGGAATGTATACTTACCTGTTACACAGTTGCAGTTGAAAAAAAGCCAGTAAGCCAGAGTTGCAGATTCAGACAACCATATTCAGTTGATGTATAGTCTCTTGGGATCACGAGGTCCTGTGAACAAGTAAGACAAAGAAGAAAGTCAATACATGAAAAGAAACTGAATGTATACTTACCGATTAAACAGTTGCAGATGAAAACACAGCCAATAAGACGTGAAATCCAGATGCAGACAACGGCAAACAGCTGGAGATGAATAGTCTCTTGGGATCATGAGGTCCTGTAAATAAGACAAAAAAAAAAAAAGTCAATACATGAATAGAAACGGAATGTATACTTACCTGTTACACAGTTGCAGATGAATACACAGCCAGTAAGAAAGAGTTCCAGATGCAGACAACCACATATAGCTGGACAAGGACAGTCTCTTTGGATCATGAAGTCCTGTGAACAAGTAAGACAAAAAAAGAAAGTCAATACATGAAAAGAAACTGAATGTATACTTACCTGTTACACAGTTGCAGATGAATGCACAGTCAGTAAGAAAGAATTCCAGATGCAGACAACCACATACAGCTGGACATCGATAGCCTCTTGGGATCATGAAGTCCTGCAAACAATACAAAAAGAAAGTCAATACATGAAAAGAAACTGAATGTATACTTACCTGTTACACAGTTGCAGATGAATATAAAGTAGATTGAGTTCCAGATGCAGACAACGGCAAGTACTTGGAGATCGAAAGCCTCTTGGGATCATGAAGTCCTGTGAACAAGTAAGACAAAGAAGAAAATCAAAACATGAAAAGAAACTGAGTGTATACTTACCTCTTACACAGTTGCAGATGAAAAGAAACGGAATGTATACTTACCTGTTACACAGTTGCAGATGAATACACAGTCAGTAAGAAAGAATTCCAGAGGCAGACAACCACATACAGCTAGACATGGATAGTCTCTTTGGATCATGAAATCTTGTGAACAAGTAAGACAAAGAAGAAAATCAAAATATAAAAAGAAACTGAATGTATACTTACGTGTAACACAGTTGCAGATGAATACACACCCAATAAGACGAAAAATCCAGATGCAGACAACGGCAAACAGCTGGAGATGAATAGTCTCTTGGGATCACGAGGTCCTGTGAACAAGTAAGACAAAGAAAAAAGTCAATACATGAAAAAAAACTGAATGTATACTTACCTATTGCACAGTTGCAGATTAATACACAGCCAATAAGACGTAAAATCCAGATGCAGACAACGGCAAACAGCTGGAGATGAATAGTCTCTTGGGATCACGAGGTCCTGTAAATAAGATAAAAAGAAAGTCAATACATGAAAAGAAACTGAATGTATACTTACCTGTTACACAGTTGCAGATGAATAGAAAGTCAGTCAGATTGAGTTCCAGATGCAGACGACGGCAAATACTTGGAGATCAATAGCCTCTTGGGATCATGAAGTCATGTGAACAAGTAAGACAAAGAAGAAAGTCAAAACATGAAAAGAAACTGAATGTATACTTACCTGTTACACAGTTGCAGATGAATACACAGCCAATAAGACGAAAAATCCAGATGCAGTTGAATAGTCTCTTGGGATCACGAGGTCCTGTGAACAAGTAAGACAAAGAAGAAAGTAAATAAATGAAAAGAAACTGAATGTATACTTACCTATTGCACAGTTGCAGATGAACACACAGTCAGTAAGAAAGAATTCCAGTTGCAGACAACCACATACAGCTGGACATGGACCGTCTCTTGGGATCCTGAAATCCTATGAATAAGTAAGACAAATAAGAAAGTCAATACATGAAAACAAACTGAATGTATACTTACCTGTTACACAGTTGCAGATGAAAAGAAACTGAATGTATACTTACCTGTAACACAGTTGCAGATTAATACAAAGCCAATAAGATAAAAAATCCAGATGCAGACAACAGCAAACAGCTGGAGATGAATACTCTCTTGGGATCATGAAGTCCTGTCAACAAGTAAGACAAAGAAGAAAACCTAAATATGAAAAGAAATTGAATGTATACTTACCTATAACACAGTTGCAGATGAACACACAACCAATAAAACGTAAAATCCAGATGCAGACAACGGCAAACAGCTGGAGATGAATAGTCTCTTGGGATCATGAGGTCCTGTAAACAAGACAAAAAAAAGTCAATACATGAATAGAAACGGAATGTATACTTACCTGTTACACAGTTGCAGATGAATAGAAAGTCAGTCAGATTGAGATCCAGATGCAGACAACGGCAAACAGCTGGAGATGAATAGTCTCTTGGGATCATGAAATCTTGTGAACAAGTAAGACAAAAAAGAAAATCAAAATATAAAAAGAAACTGAATGTATACTTACGTGTAACACAGTTGCAGATGAATACACACGCAATAAGACGTAAAAGCCAGATGCAGACAACGGCAAACAGCTGGAAATGAATAGTCTCTTGGGATCATGAGGTCCTGTAAACAAGTAAGACAAAGAAGAAAGTCAAAACATGAAAAGAAACTGAATGTATACTTACCTGTTACACAGTTGCAGATGAATACACAGCCAATAAGACGAAAAATTCAGATGCAGTTGAAAAGTCTCTTGGGATCACGAGGTCCTGTGAACAAGTAAGACAAAGAAGAAAGTCAATACATGAAAAGAAACGGCATGCTTACTTACCGATTACACAGTTGCAGATGAAAACACAGCCAATAAGACGAAAAATTCAGATGCAGTTGAAAAGTCTCTTGGGATCACGAGGTCCTGTGAACAAGTAAGACAAAGAAGAAAGTCAATACATGAAAAGAAACTGAATGTATACTTACCTGTTACACAGTTGCAGATGAATACACAGTCAGTAAGAAAGAATTCCAGATGCAGACAACCACATACAGCTGGACATCGATAGCCTCTTGGGATCATGAAGTCCTGTCAAGAAGACAACAAGAAAGTCAATATATGAAAAGAAACTGAATGTATACTTACCTGTTACACAGTTGCAAATTAAAAAAAGCCAGTAAGAAAGAATTCCAGATGCAGACAACCACATCCAGCTGGACATGGATAGTCTCTTGGGATCATGAGGTCCTGTAAACAAGACAAAGAAGAAAGTCAATACATGAAAAGAAACTGAATGTACACTTACCTGTTACACAGTTGCAGATGAATAGAAAGTCAGTAAGATTGAGTTCCATATGCAGACAACCGCAAACACTTGGAGATCGATAACCTCTTGGGATCATGAAGTCCTGTCAACAAGTAAGACAAAGAAGAAAGTCAATACATGAAAAGAAACTGAATGTATACTTACCTGTTACACAGTTGCAGATGAATACACAGTCAGTAAGAAAGAATTCCAGATGCAGACAACCACATACAGCTAGACATGGATAGTCTCTTTGGATCATGAAATCCTGTGAACAAGTAAGACAAAGAAGAAAATCAAAACATGAAAAGAAACTGAATGTATACTTACCTCTTGCACAGTTGCAGATGAATAGAAAGTCAGTCAAATTGAGATCCAGATGCCGACAACGGCAAACACTTGGAGATCGATAGCCTCTTGGGATCATGAAGTCCTGTCAAGAAGTAAGAAAAAGAAGAAAATCAAAACATGAAAAGAAACTGAATGTATACTTACCTGATACACAGTTGCAGATGAAAAGAAACTGAATGTATACTTACCTGTTACACAGTTGCAGATGAATAGAAAGTCAGTCAGATTGAGTTCCAGATGCAGACAACGGCAAACACTTGGAGATCGATAGCCTGTTGGGATCATGAGGTCCTGTAAACAAGACAAAAAGAAAGTCAATACATGAAAAGAAACTGAATGTATACTTACCTATAACACAGTTGTAGATGAATACACAGCCAATAAAACGTAAAATCCAGATTGCAGACAACGGCAAACAGCTGGAGATGAATAGTCTCTTGGGATCATGAAATCCTGTGAACAAGTAAGACAAAGAAGAAAATCAAAACATGAAAAGAAACTGAATGTATACTTACCTCTTGCACAGTTGCAGATGAATAGAAAGTCAGTCAAATTGAGATCCAGATGCCGACAACGGCAAACACTTGGAGATCGATAGCCTCTTGGGATCATGAAGTCCTGTCAAGAAGTAAGAAAAAGAAGAAAATCAAAACATGAAAAGAAACTGAATGTATACTTAACTGATACACAGTTGCAGATGAAAAGAAACTGAATGTATACTTACCTGTTACACAGTTGCAGATGAATAGAAAGTCAGTCAGATTGAGTTCCAGATGCAGACAACGGCAAACACTTGGAGATCGATAGCCTGTTGGGATCATGAGGTCCTGTAAACAAGACAAAAAGAAAGTCAATACATGAAAAGAAACTGAATGTATACTTACCTATAACACAGTTGTAGATGAATACACAGCCAATAAAACGTAAAATCCAGATTGCAGACAACGGCAAACAGCTGGAGATGAATAGTCTCTTGGGATCATGAAGTCCTGTGAACAAGTGAGACAACGAAGAAAGTCAATACATGAAAAGAAACTGAATGTATACTTACCTGTTACACAGTTGCAGATGAATACACAGCCATTAAGAAAGAATTCCAGATGCAGACAACCACAAATAGCTGGACATGGACAGTCTCTTTGGATCATGAAGTCCTGTGAACAAGTGAGACAACGAAGAAAGTCAATACATGAAAAGAAACTGAATGTATACTTACCTGTTACACAGTTGCAGATGAATACACAGTCAGTAAGAAAGAATTCCAGATGCAGACAACCACATCCAGCTGGACACGGATAGTCTCTTGGGATCATGAGGTCCTGTAAACAAGACAAAGAAGAAAGTCAATACATGAAAAGAAACTGAATGTATACTTACCTGTTACACAGTTGCAGATGAATAGGAAGTAAGTTAGATTGAGGTCCAGATGCAGGCAACGGCAAGCACTTGGAGATCGATAGCCTCTTGGGATCATAAAGTCCTGTAAACAAGACAAAAAGAAAGTCAATACATGAAAAGAAGCTGAATGTATACTTACCTGTTACACAGTTGGAGATGAAAAAAAAGCCAGTAAGCCAGATTCACACAACCATATACAGTTGATGTATAGTCTCTTGGGATCATGAAGTCCTGTGAACAAGTAAGACAAAGAAGAAAGTCAATGCATGAAAAGAAACTGAATGTATACTTACCTGTTACACAGTTGCAGATGAAAAGAAACGGAATGTATACTTACCTGTTACACAGCTGCAGATGAATACACAGTCAGCAAGAAAGAATTCCAGATGCAGACAACCACATACAGCTGGACAAGGACAGTCTCTTGGGATCATGAAGTCCTGTGAACAAGTCAATACATAAAAAAAACTGAATGTATACTTACCTGTTACAAAGTTGCAGATGAATACAAAGCCAGTAAGAAAGAATTCCAGATGCAGACAACCACATCCAGCTGGACAAGGACAGTCTCTTGGGATCATGAGGTCCTGTAAACAAGACAAAGAAGAAAGTCAATACATGAAAAGAAACTGAATGTATACTTACCTGTTACACAGTTGCAGATGAATAGAAAGTCAGTCAGATTGAGTTCCAGATGCAGACAACGGCAAACACTTGGAGATTGATAGCCTCTTGGGGTCATGAAGTCCTGTGAACAAGTAAGACAAAGAAGAAAATAAAAATATGAAAAGAAATTGAATGTATACTTACCTGTTACACAGTTGCAGATGAATAGAAAGTCAGTCAGATTGAGTTCCAGATGCAGACAACGGCAAACAGCTGGAGATGAATAGTCTCTTGGGATCATGAGGTCCTGTAAACAAGACAAAAAAAGTCAATACATTAAGAGAAACGGAATGTATACTTACCTGTTACACAGTTGCAGATGAATACACAGTCAGTAAGAAAGAATTCCAGATGCAGACAACCACATACAGCTGGACATCGATAGCCTCTTGGTATCATGAAGTCCTGTAAACAAGACAAAAAGAAAGTCAATACATGAAAAGAAACTGAATGTATACTTACCTGTTACACAGTTGCAGATGAATACACAGTCAGTCAGATTGAGTTCCAGATGTAGACAACGGCAAACACTTGGAGATCGATAGCCTCTTGGGGTCATGAAGTCCTGTGAACAAGTAAGACAAAGTAGAAAGTCAATACATGAAAACAAACTGAATGTATACTTACCTGTTACACAGTTGCAGATGAATACACAGTCAGAAAGAAAGAATTCCATTTGCAGACAACCACATCCAGCTGGACATAGACAGTCTCTTGGGATCATGAAGTCCTGTGAACAAGTAAGACAAAGAATAAAGAAAGAAAATGAATGCTTACTTACCGATAACACAGTTGCAGATGAAAAAAAAAGCCAGAAAGCCAGAGGTCCACATTCAGACAACCACATCCAGCTGGACATAGACAGTCTCTTGGAATCATGAGGTCCTGTGAACAAAGACAAAGAAGAAAGTCAACAGCTGAAAAGAAACATAATGCTTTCTTACCGATGACACAGTTGAAGATGAATAGAAAGTCAGTCAGATTGAGTTGCAGATGTAGACAACGGCAAAAAATTGGAGATCGATAGCCTCTTGGGATCATGAAATCCTGTCAACTAGTAGGACAAAAAAGAAAATCTAAATATGAAAAGAAAGTGAATGTATACTCACCTGTTACACAGTTGAAGATAAATTAAAAGCCAATAAGAAGAAAAATCCAGATACAGACAACGGCAAACAGCTGGAGATGAACAGTCTCTTGGCATCATGAGGTCCTGTGAACAAGACAAAGAAGAAAGTCAATACATGAAAAGAAACTGAATTTATACTTACCTGTTACAAAGTTGCAGATGAATACACAGCCAGTAAGACAGAAGTCCAGATGCAGACAACCACATGCAGCTGGACATGGACAGTCTCTTGGGATCTTGAGGTCCTATGACCAAGTAAGACTAAGAAGAAAGTCAATACATGAAAAGAAACTGAATGTATACTTACCTGTTACACAGTTGCAGATGGAAAAAAAAGCCCGTAAGCCAGAGTTCCAGATTCAGAAAACCATATACTGTTGATATATAGTCTCTTGGGATCATGAAGTCCTTTCAACAAGTAAGACAAAGAAGAAAGTCATTACATGAAAAGAAACGGAATGCTTACTTAGCAATTACACAGTTGCAGATGAATACACAGCCAATTAGAAAAAAAATCCAGATGCAGATGAATAGTCTCTTGGGATCATGAGGTCCTGTAAACAAGACAAAATGAAAGTCAATACATGAAAAGAAACGGAATGTAGACTTACCTGTTACACAGTTGCAGATGAATACACAGCCAGTAAGAAATACTTCCAGATGCAGATAACCACATACAGCTGGACTTGAATAGTCTCTTGGGATCATGAAGTCCTGTGAACAAGTAAGACAAAGATGAAAATCAAAATATTAAAAAAAGAAACTGAATGTATACTTACCTGTAACACAGTTGCAGATTAATACACAGCCAATAAGACGAAAAACCCAGATGCAGATGAATAGTCTCTTGGGATCATGAGGTCCTGAAAACAAGACAAAGAAGAAATTCAATACATGAAAAAAACTGAATGTATACTTACCTGTTACAAAGTTGCAGAAGAAAAAAAAGCCAGTAAGGCAGAGTTCCAGATTCAGACAACCATATACAGTTGCTGTATAGTCTCTTGGGATCACGAGGTCCTGTGAAGAAGTAAAACAAAGAAAAAAGTTAATACATGAAAAGAAACGGAATGATTACTTACCTGTAACAAAGTTGCAGATGAATACACAGTGAGAAAGAAAGAATTCCAGATGCAGACAACATACAGCTGGACATGGACAGTCTCTTTGGATCATTAAGTCCTGTCAACAAGTAAGACAAAGAAGAAAATCAAAACATGAAAAGAAACTGAATGTTTACTTACCTGTAACAAAGTTGCAGATGAATACACAGCCAATAAGACGAAAAATCCAGATGCACACAACTGCAAACAGCTGGAGATGAATAGTCTCTTGGGATCATGAGGTCCTGTTAACAAGACAAAAAGAAAGTCAATACATGAAAAGAAATGGAATGTATACTTACCTGTGACACAGTTGCAGATGAATACACAGTCAGTAAGAAAGAATTCCAGATGCAGACAACCACATACAGCTGGACATGGACAATCTCTTGGGATCATGAAGTCCTGTCAACAAGTAAGACAAGGAAGAAAATCAATGCATGAAAAGAAGCTGAATGTATACTTACCTGTTACACAGTTGCAGATGAATACACAGCCAATAAGACGAAAAATCCAGATAAAGACAATAACATACAGCTGGAGATGAATAGTCTCTTGGGATCATGAAGTCTTCTGAATAAGTAAGACAAAGAAGAAAGTCAATACATGAAATGAAACTGAATGCTTACTTTCGGATTACACAGTTGCAGACGAACACAGCCAATAAGACGAAAACTCCAGATGCAGACAATGGCAAACAGCTGGAGATAGATACAATCTTGGCATCAAGAGATTCTGTCAACAAGTAAGACAAAGAAGAAAGTCAATACATTAAAAGAAACTTAATGTATACCTACCTGTTACACAGTTGCAGATGAACACAGCCAATAAGATGAAAAATCCAGATGCAGACAACGGCAAACAGCTGGAGATAGATACACTCTTGGCATCAAGAGGTCCTGTCAACAAGTAAGACAAAGATGAAAGTCAAAACATGAAAAGAAACTGAATGTATACTTACCTATTACACAGTTGCAGATGAAGACACAGCCAAGAAGATGAAAAATCCAGATGCAGACAACGGCAAACAGCTGGAGATAGATACACTCTTGGCACCAAGAGGTCCTGTCAACAAGTAAGACAAAGATGAAAGTCAATACATGAAACGAAACGGAATATATACTTACCTGTTACACCGTTGCAGATGAATACACAGCCAGTAAGAAAGAATTCCAGATGCAGACAACCACATACAGCTGGACATGGATAGTCTCTTGGGAACATGAAGTCCTGTGAACAAGTAAGACAAAGAAGAAAATCAAAATATAAAAAGAAACTGAATGTATACTTATGTGTTACACAATTGCAGATGAATACACTCCCAATAAGACGAAAATTCCAGATGCAGTTGAATAGTCTTTTGGGATCACGAGGTCCTGTGAACAAGTAAGACAAAGAAGAAAGTCAATACATGAAAAGAAACTGAATGTTTACTTACCTGTAACACAGTTGCAGATGAATACACAGCCAATAAGACGTAAAATCCAGATGCAGACAGCGGCAAACAGATGGAGATGAATAGACTCTTGGCATCATGAGGTCCTGTAAATAAGACAAAAAAAAGTCAATACATGAATAGAAACGGAATGTATACTTACCTGTTACACAGTTGCAGATGAATACACAGCCAGTAAGAAAGAGTTCCAGATGCAGACATCATACAGCTGGACAAGGACAGTCTCTTGGGATCATGAAGTCCTGTGAACAACTAAGACAAAGAAGAAAGTCAATACATGAAAAGAAACTGAATGCTTACTTACCTGTTACACAGTTGCAGATGAATAGAAAATCAGTCAGGTTAAGTTTCAGATTCAGACAACGGCAAACACTTGGAGATCGATAGCCTCTTGGGATCATGAAGTCCTGTCAACAATTACGACAAAGAATAAAATCAAAATATGAAAAGAAACTGAATGTATACTTACCTGTAACACAGTTGCAGATGAATACACAGCCAGTTAGAAAGAATTCCAGATGCAGACAACCACATACAGCTGCACATGGACAGTCTCTTGGGATCATGAAGTTCTGTGAACAAGTAAGACAAAGAAGAAAATCAAAATATGAAAAGAAACTGAATGTATACTTACCGATTACACAGTTGCAGATAAAAAAAAAGCCAGTAAGCCAGAGTTCCAGATTCAGACAACCATATACAGTTGATGTATAGTCTCTTGAGATCACAAGGTCCTGTGAAAAAGGAAGACAAAGAAGAAAGTCATTACATGAAAAGAAACTGAATGTATACTTACCTGTAACACAGTTGCAGATGAATACACAGCCAAGAAGACGAAAAATCCAGATGCAGACAACGGCAAACAGCCGGAGATGAATAGTCTCTTGGGATCATGGAGTCCTGTGAACAAGTAATACAAAGAAGAAAATCAAAATATGAAAAGAAACTGAATATATACTTACCAGTTACACAGTTGCAGATGAACACACAGCAATTAAGAAAGAATTCCAGATGCAGACAACCACATACAGCTGGACATGGACAGTCTCTTGGGATCATGAAGTCCTGTGAACAAGTAAGACAAAGAAGAAAATCAAAATATGAAAAGAAACTGAATATATACTTACCAGTTACACAGTTGCAGATGAACACACAGCCATTAAGAAAGAATTCCAGATGCAGACAACCACATACAGCTGGACATGGACAGTGTCTTGGGATCATGAAGTCCTGTGAACAAGTAAGACAAAGAAGAAAGTCAATACATGAAAAGAAATTGAATGCTTACTTACCAAATACACAGTTGCAGATGAATACACAGCCAATAAGACGTAAAATCCAGATGCAGACAACGGCAAACAGCTGGAGATGAATAGTCTCTTGAGATCACGAGGTCCTGTGAACAAGTAAGACAAAGAAGAAAGTCAATACATGAAAAGAAACTGAATGTTTACTTACATGTAACACAGTTGCAGATGAATACACAGCCAATAAGACGAAAAATCCAGATGCAGTTGAAAAGTCTCTTGGGATCACGAGGTCCTGTGAACAAGTAAGACAAAGAAAAAAGTAAATACATGAAAAGAAACGTAAAGCTTACTTACCTGTAACACAGTTGCAGATGAATACACAGCCAATAAGATGTAAAATCCAGATGCAGACAACAGCAAACAGCTGGAGATGAATAGTCTCTTGGGATCATGAGGTCCTGTAAATAAGACAAAAAAAAGTCAATACATGAATAGAAACGGAATGTATACTTACCTGTTACAAAGTTGCAGATGAATACAAAGACAGTAAGAAAGATTTCCAGATGCAGACAACCACATACAGCTGGACATGGATAGTCTCTTGGGATCATGAAGTTCTCTGAACAAGTAAGACAAAGAAGAAAGTCAATACATGAAATGAAACTGAATGCTTACTTTCGGATTACACAGTTGCAGACGAACACAGCCAATAAGACGAAAACTCCAGATGCAGACAATGGCAAACAGCTGAAGATAGATACAATCTTGGCATCAAGAGATCCTGTCAACAAGTAAGACAAAGAAGAAAGTCAATACATTAAAAGAAACTTAATGTATACCTACCTGTTACACAGTTGCAGATGAACACAGCCAATAAGATAAAAAATCCAGATGCAGACAACAGCAAACAGCTGGAGATGAATACTCTCTTGGGATCATGAGGTCCTGTAAACAAGACAAAGAAGAAAGTCAACACATAAAAAGAAACTGAATGTATAGTTACCTGTCACACAGTTGCAGATGAAAAAAAAAGCCGGTAACCCAGAGTTCCAGATGCTGACAACCATATGCAGTTGATGTATAGTCTCTTGGGATCACAAGGTTCTGTGAACAAGTAAGACAAAGAAGAAAGTCAATACATGAAAAGAAACTGAATGCTTACTTTCCGATTACACAGTTGCAGATGAATACACAGCCAATAAGACGGAAAATCCAGATGCAGACAATGGCAAACACTTGGAGATCGATATCCTCTTTGGATCATGAAGTCCTGTGAACAGGTAAGACAAAGAAAAAAGTCAATGAATGAAAAGAAACTGAATGTATACTTACCTGTTACAAAGTTGCAGATGAATACAAAGCCAGTAAGAAAGAATTCCAGATGCAGACAACCACATCCAGCTGGACATGGATAGTCCCTTGGGATCACGAGGTCCTGTGAAGAAGTAAGACAAAGAAGAAAATCAAAATATAAAAAGAACCTGAATGTATACTTACGTGTTACACAGTTGCAGATGAATACACACCCAATAAGACGTAAAATCCAGATGCAGACAACGGCAAACAGCTGGAAATGAATAGTCTCTTGGGATCATG
The DNA here is from genome assembly GCF_030463535.1 of Salminus brasiliensis. NCBI lineage: Eukaryota > Metazoa > Chordata > Actinopteri > Characiformes > Bryconidae > Salminus > Salminus brasiliensis. The sequence goes on along the minus strand of NC_132883.1, from coordinate 23,159,997 downwards.
AGGTCCTGTTAAAAAGACAAAGAAGAAAGTCAATAAATGAAAAGAAGCTGAATGTATACTTACCTGTTACACAGTTGCAGATGAATAGACAGCCATTAAGAAAGAATTCCAGATGCAGACAATCACATACAGCTGGACATGGACAGTGTCTTGGGATCATGAAGTCCTGTGAACAAGTAAGACAAAGAAGAAAGTCAATACATGAAAAGAAACTGAATGCTTACTTACCGATTACACAGTTGCAGATGAATAGAAAGTCAGTCAGATTGAGTTCCAGATGCAGACGACGGCAAACACTTGGAGAACTATAGCCTCTTGGGATCATGAAGTCCTGTGAACAAGTAAGACAAAGAAGAAAATCAATACATGAAAAGAAACTGAAGGTATACTTACCTGTCACACAGTTGCAGATGAATATAAAGTCAGACAGATTGAGTTCCAGATGCAGACAACGGCAAACAGCTGGAGATGAATACTCTCTTGGGATCATGAGGTCCTGTAAACAAGATAAAAAGAAAGTCAATACATGAAAAGGAACTGAATGTATACTTACGTGTAACACAGTTGCAGATGAATACACACCCAATAAGACATAAAATCCAGATGCAGACAACGGCAAACAGGTGGAAATGAATAGTCTCTTGGGATCATGAGGTCCTGTAAACAAGTAAGACAAAGAAGAAAATCAAAATATGAAAAGAAACTGAATGTTTACTTACCTGTAACACAGTTGCAGATGAAAAAAATAAAGCCAGTAAGCCAGAATTCCAGATTCAGACAACCATATACAGTTGATTTATAGTCTCTTGGGATCACGAGGTACTGTGAACAAGTAAGACAAAGAAGAAAGTCAATACATGAAAAGAAACTGAATGTATACTTACCTGTAACACAGTTGCAGATGAATACACTGTCAGTAAGAAAGAATTCCAGATGCAGACAACCACATACAGCTGGACATCGATAGCCTCTTGGGATCATGAGGTCCTGTAAACAAGACAAAAAAAAAAAGCCAATACATGAAAAGAAACTGAATGTATACTTACCTGTTACACAGTTGCAGATGAATACACAGCCAATAAGACGAAAAATCCAGATGCAGTTGAATAGTCTCTTGGGATCACGAGGTCCTATGAATAAGTAAGACAAAGAAGAAAGTCAATACATGAAAAGAAACGGAATGTATACTTACCTATAACACAGTTGCAGATGAATACACAGCCAATAAAATGTAAAATCCAGATGCAGACAACGGCAAACAGCTGGAGATGAATAGTCTCTTGGGATCATGAGGTCCTGTAAACAAGACAAAAAAAAAGTCAATACATGAATAGAAACGGAATGTATACCTACCTGTTACACAGTTGCAGATGAAAAGAAACGGATTGTATACTTACCTGTTACAAAGTTGCAGATGAATAGAAAGTCAGTCAGATTGAGTTCCAGATGCAGACATCGGCAAACACTTGGAGATCGATAGCCTCTTGGGGTCATGAAGTCCTGTGAACAAGTAAGAAAAAGAAGAAAGTCAAAACATGAAAAGAAACTGAATGTATACTTACCTGTTGCACAGTTGCAGATGAATAGAAAGTCAGAAACGGAAGTCAAGAAACGGAATGTATACTTACCTGTTGCACAGTTGCAGATGAATAGAAAGTCAGTCAGATTGAGTTCCAGATGCAGACAACGGCAAGCACTTGGAGATCGATAGCCTCTTGGGATCATGAAGTCCTGTCAACAAGTAAGACAAATAAGAAAGTCAATACATGAAAAGAAACTGAATGTATACTTACCTGTTACACAGTTGCAGATGAATAGAAAGTCAGTAAGAAAGAATTCCAGATGCAGACAACCACATACAGCTGGACATCGATAGCCTCTTGGGATCATGAAGTCCTGTAAACAAGACAAAAAGAAAGTCAATACATGAAAAGAAACTGAATGTATGCTTACCTGTTACACAGTTGCAGATGAATAGGAAGTACGTTAGATTGAGTTCCAGATGCAGACAACGGCAAGCACTTGGAGATCGATAGCCTCTTGGGATCATGAAGTCCTGACAAGAAGTAAGACAAAGAAGAAAATCAAAACATGAAAAGAAACTGAATTTATACTTACCTGTTACACTGTTGCAGATGAATACACAGTCAGTAAGAAAGAATTCCAGATGCAGACAACCACATACAGCTGGACATCGATAGCCTCTTGGGATCATGAGGTCCTGTAAACAAGACAAAGAAGAAAGTCAATACATGAAAAGAAACTGAATGTATACTTACCTGTTACACAGTTGCAGATGAAAAAAAAAAGCTAGTAAGCCAGAGTTCCAGATGCAGATAACCATATACAGTTGATGCATAGTCTCTTGGGATCACGAGGTTCTGTGAACAAGTAAGACAAAGAAGAAAGTCAATACATGAAAAGAATCTGAATGCTTACTTACCGATTACACAGTTGCAGATGAATAGAAAGTCAGTCAGATTGAGATCCAGATGCAGACAACGGCAAACACTTGGAGATCGATAGCCTCTTGGGATCATGAAGTCCTGTGAACAAGTAAGACAAAGAAGAAAATCAAAATATGAAAAGAAATGGAATGTATACTTACCTGTAACACAGTTGCAGATGAATAGAAAGTTAGTCAGATTGAGTTCCAGATGCAGACAATGGCAAGAAGTTGGAGATGAATAGTCTCTTGGGATCATGAGGTCCTGTAAACAAGAAAAAAAGAAAGTCAATACATGAAAAGAAACTGAATGCTTACTTACCAATTACACAGTTGGAGAAGAATACACAGCCATTAAGAAAGAATTCCAGATGCAGACAACCACATACAGCTGGACATGGACAGACTCTTGGGATCATGAAGTCCTGTGAACAAGTAAGACAATATTTAAAGTCAATACATGAAAAGAAGCTGAATGTATACTTACCTGTTACACAGTTGCAGATGAAAAAAAGCCAGTAAGCCAGAGTTCCAGATTCAGTCAACCATATACAGTTGATGTATAGTCTCCTGGGATCATGAAGTCCTGTGAACAAGTAAGACAAAGAAAAAAGTAAATACATGAAAAGAAACTGAATGTATACTTACCTGTAACACAGTTGCAGATGAACACAGCCAATAAGACGAAAAATCCAGATGCAGACAATGGCAAACACTTGGAGATCGATAGCCTCATGGGATCATGAAGTCCTGTCAACAAGTAACAAAGAAGAAAATCCAAATATGAAAAGAAACTGAATGTATACTTACCTGTATCACAGTTGCAGATTAATACACAGCCAATAAGATGAAAAATCCAGATGCAGACAACAGCAAACAGCTGGAGATGAATAGTCTCTTGGGATCATGAGGTCCTGTAAACAAGTAAGACAAAGAAGAAAGTCAATACATGAAAAGAAGCTGAATGTATACTTACCTGTTACACAGTTACAGATGAATACACAGCCATTAAGAAAGAATTCCAGATGCAGAAAACCACAAATAGCTGGACATGGACAGTCTCTTGGGATCATGAAGTCCTGTGAACAAGTAAGACAAAGAAGAAATTCAATACATGAAAAGAAACTGAATGTATACTTACCTGTTACAAAGTTGCAGATGAAAACAAAGCCAGTAAGAAAGAATTCCAGATGCAGACAACAACATACAGCTGGAGATCGATAGCCTGTTGGAATCATGAGGTCCTGTAAACAAGACAAAAAGAAAGTCAATACATGAAAAGAAACTGAATGTATACTTACCTGTTACACAGTTGCAGTTGAAAAAAAGCCAGTAAGCCAGAGTTCCAGATTCAGACAACCATATACAGTTGATGTATAGTCTCTTGGGATGATGAGGTCCTGTGAACAAGTAAGACAAAGAAGAAAGTCAATACATGAAAAGAAATTGAATGTATACTTACCTGTAACACAGTTGCAGATGAAAAGAAACGGAATGTATACTTACCTGTTACACAGTTGCAGATGAAAACAAAGCCAGTAAGAAAGAGTTCCAGATGCAGACAACCACATACAGCTGGACAAGGACAGTCTCTTGGGATCATGAAGTCCTCTCAAGAAGTAAGACAAAGAAGAAAATCAAAACATGAAAAGAAACTGAATGTATACTTACCTGATACACAGTTGCAGATGAATACACAGTCAGTAAGAAAGAATTCCAGATGCAGACAACCACATACAGCTGGACATGGACAGTCTCTTGGGATCATGAAGTCCTGTGAACAAGTAAGAAAAAGAAGAAAGTCAAAACATGAAAAGAAACTGAATGTATACTTACCTGTTGCACAGTTGCAGATGAATAGAAAGTCAGAAACGGAAGTCAAGAAACGGAAACGGAAGTCAAGAAACGGAATGTATACTTACCTGTTACACAGTTGCAGATGAATACAAAGCCAGTAAGAAAGAATTCCAGATGCAGACAACCGCATACAGCTGGACATGGATAGTCTCTTGGGATCAGGAGGTCCTGTAAACAAGAGAAAGAAGAAAGTCAATACATTAAAAGAAAATGAATGTATACTTACCTGTTACACAGTTGCAGATGAATAGAAAGTCAGTCAGATTGAGATCCAGATGCAGACAACAGCAAACACTTGAAGATCGATAGCCTCTTGGGGTCATTAAGTCCTGTGAACAAGTAAGAAAAAGAAGAAAGTCAAAACATGAAAAGAAACTGAATGTATACTTACCTGTTGTACAGTTGCAAATGAATAGAAAGTCAGAAACGGAAGTCAAGAAACGGAAACGGAAGTCAAGAAACGGAATGTATACTTACCTGTTACACAGTTGCAGTTGAAAAAAAGCCAGGAAGCCAGAGTTGCAGATTCAGACAACCATATTCAGTTGATGTATAGTCTCTTGGGATCACGAGGTCCTGTGAACAAGTAAGACAAAAAAGAAAGTCAATACATGAAAAGAAACTGAATGTATACTTACCTGTGACACAGTTGCTGATGAATAGAAAGTTAGTCAGATTGAGTTCCAGAAGCAGACAACGGCAAACACTTGGAGATCGATAGCCTCTTGGGGTCATGAAGTCCTGTGAACAAGTAAGAAAAAGAAGAAAGTCAAAACATGAAAAGAAACTGAATGTATACTTACCTGTTGCACAGTTGCAGATGAATAGAAAGTCAGAAACGGAAGTCAAGAAACTTAAACGGAAGTCAAGAAACGGAATGTATGCTTACCTGTTACACAGTTGCAGTTGAAAAAAAGCCAGTAAGCCAGAGTTGCAGATTCAGTTGATGTATAGTCTCTTGGGATCACGAGGTCCTGTGAACAAATAAGACAAAGAAGAAAGTCAATACATGAAAAGAAACTGAATGTATACTTACCTGTTACACAGTTGCAGTTGAATAGAAAGTCAGTCACGTTGAGTTCCAGATGCAGACAAAGGCAAACACTTGGAGATCGATAGTCTCTTGGGATCATGAAGTCCTGTGAAGAAGTAAGACAAAGAAGAAAGTCAATACATGAAAAAAAACTGAATGTATACTTACCTGTAACACAGTTGCAGATGAATACACAGCCAATAAGACGAAAAATCCAGATGCAGATGAATAGTCTCTTGGGATCACGAGGTCCTGTGAACAAGTAAGACAAAGAAGAAAGTCAATACATGAAAAGAAACTGAATGTATACTTACCTGTTACACAGTTGCAGTTGAATAGAAAGTCAGTCAGATTGAGTTCCAGATGCAGACAAAGGCAAACACTTGGAGATCGATAGCCTCTTGGGATCATGAGGTCCTGTAAACAAGAAAGACAAAGAAGAAAGTCAATACATGAAAAGAAACTGAATGTATACTTACCTGTTGTACAGTTGCAGATGAATACAAAGCCAGTAAGAAAGAATTCCAGATGCAGACAAACACATCCAGCTGGACACAGATAGTCTCTTGGGATCATGAGGTCCTGTAAAGAAGACAAAGAAGAAAGTCAATATATGAAAAGAAACTGAATATATACTTACCTACTACACAGTTGCAGATGAATAAAAAGCCAGTAAGAAAGAATTCCAGATGCAGACAACCACATACAGCTGGACATGGATAGTCTCTTGGGATCAGGAGGTCCTGTAAACAAGAGAAAGAAGAAAGTCAATACATGAAAAGAAAATGAATGTATACTTACCTGTTACACAGTTGCAGATGAATAGAAAGTTAGTCCGATTGAGTTCCAGATGCAGACAACGGCAAACACTTGGAGATCGATAGCCTCTTGGGGTCATGAAGTCCTGTGAACAAGTAAGAAAAAGAAGAAAGTCAAAACATGAAAAGAAACTGAATGTATACTTACCTGTTGCACAGTTGCAGATGAATAGAAAGTCAGAAACGGAAGTCAAGAAACGGAAACGGAAGTCAAGAAACGGAATGTATACTTACCTGTTACACAGTTGCAGTTGAAAAAAAGCCAGTAAGCCAGAGTTGCAGATTCAGACAACCATATTCAGTTGATGTATAGTCTCTTGGGATCACGAGGTCCTGTGAACAAGTAAGACAAAGAAGAAAGTCAATACATGAAAAGAAACTGAATGTATACTTACCGATTAAACAGTTGCAGATGAAAACACAGCCAATAAGACGTGAAATCCAGATGCAGACAACGGCAAACAGCTGGAGATGAATAGTCTCTTGGGATCATGAGGTCCTGTAAATAAGACAAAAAAAAAAAAGTCAATACATGAATAGAAACGGAATGTATACTTACCTGTTAAACAGTTGCAGATGAATACACAGCCAGTAAGAAAGAGTTCCAGATGCAGACAACCACATATAGCTGGACAAGGACAGTCTCTTTGGATCATGAAGTCCTGTGAACAAGTAAGACAAAAAAAGAAAGTCAATACATGAAAAGAAACTGAATGTATACTTACCTGTTACACAGTTGCAGATGAATGCACAGTCAGTAAGAAAGAATTCCAGATGCAGACAACCACATACAGCTGGACATCGATAGCCTCTTGGGATCATGAAGTCCTGCAAACTATACAAAAAGAAAGTCAATACATGAAAAGAAACTGAATGTATACTTACCTGTTACACAGTTGCAGATGAATATAAAGTAGATTGAGTTCCAGATGCAGACAACGGCAAGTACTTGGAGATCGATAGCCTCTTGGGATCATGAAGTCCTGTGAACAAGTAAGACAAAGAAGAAAATCAAAACATGAAAAGAAACTGAGTGTATACTTACCTGTTACACAGTTGCAGATGAAAAGAAACGGAATGTATACTTACCTGTTACACAGTTGCAGATGAATACACAGTCAGTAAGAAAGAGTTCCAGATGCAGACAACCACATACAGCTGGACAAGGACAGTCTCTTGGGATCATGAAGTCCTGTGAACAAGTAAGACAAAGAAGAAAATCAAAATATAAAAAGAAACTGAATGTATACTTACGTGTAACACAGTTGCAGATGAATACACACCCAATAAGACGAAAAATCCAGATGCAGATGAATAGTCTCTTGGGATCACGAGGTCCTGTGAACAAGTAAGACAAAGAAGAAAGTCAATACATGAAAAAAAACTGAATGTATACTTACCTATTGCACAGTTGCAGATTAATACACAGCCAATAAGACGTAAAATCCAGATGCAGACAACGGCAAACAGCTGGAGATGAATAGTCTCTTGGGATCATGAGGTCCTGTAAATAAGATAAACTGAATGCTTACTTACCTTTTACAAACTTGCAGATGAATACAAATCCAGTAAGAAAGAATTCCAGATGCAGACAATCACATCCAGCTGGACATGGATAGTCTCTTGGGATCATGAGGTCCTGTAAACAAGACAAAGAAGAAAGTCAATACATGAAAAGAAACTGAATGTATACTTACCTGTTACACAGTTGCAGATGAATAGAAAGTCAGTAAGATTGAGTTCCATATGCAGACAACCGCAAACACTTGGAGATCGATAACCTCTTGGGATCATGAAGTCCTGTCAACAAGTAAGACAAAGAAGAAAGTCAATACATGAAAAGAAACTGAATGTATACTTACCTGTTACACAGTTGCAGATGAATACACAGTCAGTAAGAAAGAATTCCAGATGCAGACAACCACATACAGCTGGACATCAATAGCCTCTTGGGATCATGAAGTCCTGTCAAGAGACAACAAGAAAGTCAATATATGAAAAGAAACTGAATGTATACTTACCTGTTACACAGTTGCAAATTAAAAAAAGCAAGTAAGCCAGAGTTCCAGATTCAGACAACCATATACAGTTGATGTATAGTCTCTTGGGATCACGAGGTCCCAAGAGACTATACTATACTTACCTCTTGCACAGTTGCAGATGAATAGAAAGTCAGTCAAATTGAGATCCAGATGCCGACAACGGCAAACACTTGGAGATCGATAGCCTCTTGGGATCATGAAGTCCTGTCAAGAAGTAAGAAAAAGAAGAAAATCAAAACATGAAAAGAAACTGAATGTATACTTACCTGATACACAGTTGCAGATGAAAAGAAACGGAATGTATACTTACCTGTTACACAGTTGCAGATGAATACACAGTCAGCAAGAAAGAATTTCAGATGCAGACAACAACATACAGCTGGACAAGGACAGTCTCTTGGGATCATGAAGTCCTGTGAACAAGTAAGACAAAGAAGAAAATCAAAATATGAAAAGAAATTGAATGTATACTTACCTATAACACAGTTGCAGATGAATACACAGCCAATAAAACGTAAAATCCAGATTGCAGACAACGGCAAACAGCTGGAGATGAATAGTCTCTTGGGATCATGAGGTCCTGTGAACAAGTAAGACAAAGAAAAAAGTCAATACATGAAAAGAAACTGAATGTATACTTACATGTTACAAAGTTGCAGATGAATGCATCTGTAATTCTTTCTTACTGGATTTGTAGACAACCACATCCACCTGGACAGGGATAGTCTCTTGGGATCATGAGGTCCTGTAAACAAGACAAAGAAAAAAGTCAATACATGAAAAGAAACTGAATGTATACTTACCTGTTACACAGTTGCAGATGAATAGAAAGTCAGTAAGAAAGAATTCCAGATGCAGACAACCACATCCAGCTGGACATGGATAGTCTCTTGGGATCATGAGGTCCTGTAAACAAGACAAAGAAGAAAGTCAATACATGAAAAGAATCAAAATATAAAAAGAAACTGAATGTATACTTACGTGTAACACAGTTGCAGATGAATACACACCCAATAAGACGTAAAAGCCAGATGCAGACAACGGCAAACAGCTGGAAATGAATAGTCTCTTGGGATCATGAGGTCTTGTAAACAAGTAAGACAAAGAAGAAAGTCAAAACGAAAAGAAACTGAATGTATACTTACCTGTTACACAGTTGCAGATGAATACACAGCCAATAAGACGAAAAATTCAGATGCAGTTGAAAAGTCTCTTGGGATCACGAGGTCCTGTGAACAAGTAAGACAAAGAAGAAAGTCAATACATGAAAAGAAACGGCATGCTTACTTACCGATTACACAGTTGCAGATGAAAACACAGCCAATAAGACGTAAAATCCAGATGCAGACAACGGCAAACAGCTGGAGATGAGGTTCTGTAAATAAGACAAAAAAAAAAGTCAATACATGAATAGAAACGGAATGTATACTTACCTGTTACACAGTTGCAGATGAAAAAAAGCCAGTAAGCCAGAGTTCCAGATACAGACAACCATATACAGTTGATGTATAGTCTCTTGGGATCACGAGGTCCTGTGAACAAGTAAGACAAAGAAGAAAGTCAATACATGAAAAGAAACTGAATGCTTACTTACCTTTTACAAACTTGCAGATGAATACAAATCCAGTAAGAAAGAATTCCAGATGCAGACAATCACATCCAGCTGGACATGGATAGTCTCTTGGGATCATGAGGTCCTGGAGATCTATAGCCTCTTGGGATCATTAAGTCCTGTGAACAAGTAAGACAAAGAAGAAAATCAAAATATGAAAAGAAACTGAATGTTTACTTACCTGTAAAACAGTTGCAGATGAATACACACCCAATAAGACGAAAAATCCAGATGCAGATGAATAGTCTCTTGGGATCACGAGGTCCTGTGAACAAGTAAGACAAAGAAGAAAGTCAATACATGAAAAAAAACTGAATGTATACTTACCTATTGCACAGTTGCAGATTAATACACAGCCAATAAGACGTAAAATCCAGATGCAGACAACGGCAAACAGCTGGAGATGAATAGTCTCTTGGGATCATGAGGTCCTGTAAATAAGATAAAAAGAGAGTCAATACATGAAAAGAAACTGAATGTATACTTACCTGTTACACAGTTGCAGATGAATACAAAGCCAATAAGACGAAAAATCCAGATGCAGTTGAATAGTCTCTTGGGATCATCACGAGGTCCTGTGAACAAGTAAGACAAAGAAGAAAGTAAATACATGAAAAGAAACTGAATGTATACTTACCTATTGCACAGTTGCAGATGAACACACAGTCAGTAAGAAAGAATTCCAGTTGCAGACAACCACATACAGCTGGACATGGACCGTCTCTTGGGATCCTGAAATCCTATGAATAAGTAAGACAAATAAGAAAGTCAATACATGAAAACAAACTGAATGTATACTTACCTGTTACACAGTTGCAGATGAAAAGAAACTGAATGTATACTTACCTGTAACACAGTTGCAGATTAATACAAAGCCAATAAGATAAAAAATCCAGATGCAGACAACAGCAAACAGCTGGAGATGAATACTCTCTTGGGATCATGAAGTCCTGTCAACAAGTAAGACAAAGAAGAAAACCTAAATATGAAAAGAAATTGAATGTATACTTACCTATAAAACAGTTGCAGATGAACACACAGCCAATAAAACGTAAAATCCAGATGCAGACAACGGCAAACAGCTGGAGATGAATAGTCTCTTGGGATCATGAGGTCCTGTAAACAAGACAAAAAAAAGTCAATACATGAATAGAAACGGAATGTATACTTACCTGTTACACAGTTGCAGATGAATAGAAAGTCAGTAAGATTGAGTTCCATATGCAGACAACCACATACAGCTAGACATGGATAGTCTCTTTGGATCATGAAATCTTGTGAACAAGTAAGACAAAGAAGAAAATCAAAACATGAAAAGAAACTGAATGTATACTTACCTCTTGCACAGTTGCAGATGAATAGAAAGTCAGTCAAATTGAGATCCAGATGCCGACAACGGCAAACACTTGGAGATCGATAGCCTCTTGGGATCATGAAGTCCTGTGAACAAGTAAGAAAAAGAAGAAAGTCAATACATGAAAAGAAACTGAATGTATACTTACCTGTTACACAGTTGCAGATGAATACACAGTCAGTAAGAAAGAATTCCAGATGCAGACAACCACATACAGCTAGACATGGATAGTCTCTTTGGATCATGAAATCTTGTGAACAAGTAAGACAAAGAAGAAAATCAAAACATGAAAAGAAACTGAATGTATACTTACCTGAAACACAGTTGCAGATGAAAAGAAACGGAATGTATATTTACCTGTTACACAGTTGCAGATGAATACACAGTCAGCAAGAAAGAATTTCAGATGCAGACAACAACATACAGCTGGAGATCGATAGCCTGTTGGGATCATGAGGTCCTGTAAACAAGACAAAAAGAAAGTCAATACATGAAAAGAAACTGAATGTATACTTACCTATAACACAGTTGCAGATGAATACACAGCCAATAAAACGTAAAATCCAGATTGCAGACAACGGCAAACAGCTGGAGATGAATAGTCTCTTGGGATCATGAGGTCCTGTGAACAAGTAAGACAAAGAAAAAAGTCAATACATGAAAAGAAACTGAATGTATACTTACATGTTACAAAGTTGCAGATGAATGCATCTGTAATTCTTTCTTACTGGATTTGTAGACAACCACATCCACCTGGACAGGGATAGTCTCTTGGGATCATGAGGTCCTGTAAACAAGACAAAGAAAAAAGTCAATACATGAAAAGAAACTGAATGTATACTTACCTGTTACACAGTTGCAGATGAATAGAAAGTCAGTAAGAAAGAATTCCAGATGCAGACAACCACATCCAGCTGGACATGGATAGTCTCTTGGGATCATGAGGTCCTGTAAACAAGACAAAGAAGAAAGTCAATACATGAAAAGAAACTGAATGTACACTTACCTGTTACACAGTTGCAGATGAATAGAAAGTCAGTCACATTGAGTTCCAGATGCAGACAACGGCAAACACTTGGAGATCTATAGCCTCTTGGGGTCATGAAGTCCTGTGAACAAGTAAGAAAAAGAAGAAAGTCAAAACATGAAAAGAAACTGAATGTATACTTACCTGTTGCACAGTTGCAGATGAATAGAAAGTCAGTCACATTGAGTTCCAGATGCAGACAACGGCAAACACTTGGAGATCTATAGCCTCTTGGGATCATGAAGTCCTGTCAACAAGTAAGACAAAGAAGAAAGTCAATACATGAAATGAAACTGAATGTATACTTACCTGTTACACAGTTGCAGATGAATACACAGCCATTAAGAAAGAATTCCAGATGCAGACAACCACAAATAGCTGGACATGGACAGTCTCTTGGGATCATGAAGTCCTGTGAACAAGTGAGACAACGAAGAAAGTCAATACATGAAAAGAAACTGAATGTATACTTACCTGTTACAAAGTTGCAGATGAAAACAAAGCCAGTAAGAAAGAATTCCAGATGCAGACAACCACATCCAGCTGGACACGGATAGTCTCTTGGGATCACGAGGTCCTGTGAACAAGTAAGACAAAGAAGAAAGTCAATACATGAAAAGAAACCGAATGCTTACTTACCTTTTACAAACTTGCAGATGAATACAAATCCAGTAAGAAAGAATTCCAGATGCAGACAATCACATCCAGCTGGACATGGATAGTCTCTTGGGATCATGAGGTCCTGTAAACAAGACAAAGAAGAAAGTCAATACATGAAAAGAAACTGAATGTATACTTACCTGTTACACAGTTGCAGATGAATAGAAAGTCAGTCAGATTGAGTTCCAGATGCAGACAACAGAGGACACCTTTCGCTGTACAATTTGCACTGTACAGTGACAAAAAAGGGGCACCTTACCTTACCTTGGGATCATGAGGTCCTGTAAACAAGAAAAAAAGAAAGTCAATACATGAAAATAAACTGAATGCTTACTTACCGATTACACAGTTGGAGATGAATACACAGCCATTATGAAAGAATTCCAGATGCAGACAACCACATACAGCTGGACATGGACAGACTCTTGGGATCATGAAGTCCTGTGAACAAGTAAGACAAAATAGAAAGTCAATACATGAAAAGAAGCTGAATGTATACTTACCTGTTACACAGTTACAGATGAATAGAAAGTCAGTCAGATTGAGATCCAGATGCAGACGACGGCAAACACTTGGAGATCGATAGCCTCTTGGGATCACGAAGTCCTGTCAACACGACAAAGAAGAAAATCAAAATATGAAAAGAAACTGAATGCTTACTTACCGTTTACACAGTTGCAGGTGAATAGAAAGTCAGTCAGATTGAGATCCAGATGCACACAACGGCAAACACTTGGAGATCGATAGCCTCTTGGGATCATGAAGTCCTGTGAACAAGTAAGACAAAGAAGAAAATCAAAATATGAAAAGAAACTGAATGTTTACTTACCTGTAACACAGTTGCAGATGATTACACAGCCAATAAAACGAAAAATCCAGATGCAGACAACGGCAAACAGCTGGAGATGAATAGTCTCTTGGGATCATGAGGTCCTGTAAACAAAAGAAACTGAATGCTTTTCTACCGATTACACAGTTGCAGATGAATACACAGTCAGTAAGAAAAAATTCCAGATGCAGAAAACCACATACAGCTGGACATCGATAGGCTCTTGGGATCATGAAATCCTATAAACAAGACAAAAAGAAGTCAATACATGAAAAGAAACTGAATGTATACTTACCTGTTGCAAAGTTGCAGATAAATACAAAGCCAGTAAGAAAGAGTTCCAGATGCAGACAACCACATACAGCTGGACAAGGACAGTCTCTTGGGATCATGAAGTCCTGTGAACAAGTAAGACAAAGAAGAAAGTCAATACATGGAAAGAAACTGAATGTATACTTACCTGTTACAAAGTTGCAGATGAATACAAATCCAGTAAGAAACAATTCCAGATGCAGACAACCACATCCAGCTGGACATGGATAGTCTCTTGGGATCATGAGGTCCTGTAAACAATACAAAGAAGAAAGTCAATATATGAAAAGAAACTGAATATATACTTACCGATTACACAGTTGCAGATGAATAGAAAGTCAGTCAGATTGAGTTCCAGATGCAGACAATGGCAAATACTTGGAGATCGATAGCCTCTTGGGATCATGAAGTCCTGTGAACAATTAAGACAAAAAAGAAAATCAAAATATGAAAAGAAACGGAATGCTTACTTACCGATTACACAGTTGCAGATGAAAACATAGCCATTAAGAAAGAATTTCAGATGCAGACAACCTCGTACAGCTGGACATGGATAGCCTCTTGGGATCATAAAGTCCTGTGAACAAGTAAGCCAAAGAAGAAAATCAAAATATGAAAAGAAATTGTATGTATACTTACCTGTAACACAGTTGCAGATGAATACACAGCCAATAAGACGTAAAATCCAGATGCAGACAACGGCAAACAGCTGGAGATGAATAGTCTCTTGGGATCATGAGGTCCTGTGAATAAGACAAAAAAAAGTCAATACATGAAAACAAACTGAATGTATACTTATCTGTTGCACAGTTGCAGATGAATAGAAAGTCAGTCAGATTGAGTTCCAGATGCAGACAACGGCAAACACTTGGAGATCTATAGCCTCTTGGGATCATGAAGTCCTGTCAAGAAGTAAGACAAAGAAGAAAATCAAAACATGAAAACAAACTGAATGTATACTTACCTTTTACACAGTTGCAGATGAATACACAAGTCAAGTCAAGTCAAGTCAAGTGGGTTTATTGTCATTTCAACTACATACAGAGTACACAGTGAAACGAAACAACGTTCCTCCCGGACCATGGTGCAACATAGACAGTGCATACAAGACACAAGTGCAACACAAACAAACAAGTGCGGACAGACAACACAGTACAGACAGAGGATAATAAATAATGACTGTAGTGTGCAAGTTGTGCAATGTGCGATAAATAGAGTCCAGTGAGGTAGTAAAGTCAGTCAGTAAGAAAGAATTCCAGTTGCAGACAACCACATTCAGCTGGACATAGACAGTCTCTTGGGATAATGAAGTCCTGTGAATAAGTAAGACAAATAAGAAAGTCAATACATGAAAAGAAACTGAATGTATACTTACCAGTTGCACAGTTGCAGATGAATAGAAAATCAGTCAGATTGAGTTCCAGATGCAGACAACCACATCCAACTGGACATGGATAGTCTCTTAGGTTCATGAGGTCCTGTAAACAAGACAAAGAAGAAAGTAAATACATGAAAAGAAACTGAATGTATACTTACCCGTTACAAAGTTGCAGATGAATACAAATCTAGTAAGAAAGAATTCCAGATGCAGACAACCACATCCAACTGGACATGGATAGTCTCTTAGAATCATGAGGTCCTGTAAACAAGACAAAGAAGAAAGTAAATACATGAAAAGAAACTGAATGTATACTTACGTATTACACAGTTGCAGATGAATAGAAAGTCAGTCAGATTGAGATCCAGATGCAGACAACGGCAAACACTTGGAGATCGATAGCCTCTTGGGATCATGAAGTCATGTGAACAAGTAAGACTAAGAAGAAAGTCAATACATGAAAAGAAACTGAAAGCTTACTTACCGATTACACAGTTGCAGATAAATTGAAAGTCAGTCAGATTGAGATCCAGATGCAGACAACGGCAAACACTTGGAGATCGATAGCCTCTTGGGATCATGAAGTCCTGTCAACAAGTAAGACAAAGAAGAAAGTCAATACATGAAAAGAAACTGAATGTTTACTTACCTGTTACACAGTTGCAGATGAATACACAGCCAGTAAGAAAGAACTCCAGATACAGACAACTACATACAGATGGACATGGATAGTGTCTTGCGATCATGAAGTCCTGTGAACAAGTAAAACAAAAAAAAAAGTCAAATCATGAAAAGAAACTGAATGCTTACTTACCGATTACATAGTTGCAGATGAAAAAAAGCCAGTAAGCTAGAGTTCCAGATTCAGACAACCATATACAGTTGATGTATAGTCTCTTGAGATCATGATGTCCTCTGAAAGGGACAAAATGAAAGTCAATACATGAAAAGAAATGGAATGTATACTTACCTTTTACACAGTTGCAGACTAATACACAGCCAGTAAGAAAGACTTCCAGATGCAGACAACCACATACAGCTGGACTTGAATATCTCTTGGGATCATGAAGTCCTGACAAAGAGTAAGACAAAGATGAAAATCAAAATATGAAAAGAAACTGAATGTATACTTACCTGTTACACAGTTGCAGATGAAAAAAAGGCCAGTAAGCCGGAGTTCCAGATGCAGACAACCATATACAGTTGATGTAACGTCTCTTGGGATGACGAGGTCCTGTGAACAAGTAAAACAATGAAGAAAGTTAATACATGAAAAGAAACTGAATGTTTACTTACCTGTTACACAATTGCAGATGAATACACAGCAAGAAAGAAAGAATTCCAGATGCAGACAACATACAGATGGACATGGACAGTCTCTTGGGAACATGAAGGCCTGAGAACAAGTAAGACAAAGAAGAAAGTCAATACATGAAAAGAAACTGAATGTATACTTACTTGTTACACAGTTGCAGATGAAAAAAAAAAAAAAAACGTAAGCCAGAGTTCCAGATTCAGACAACCATATACAGTTGATGTATAGCCTCTTGGGATCACAAAATCCTGTGAACAAGTAAGACAAAGAAGGAAGTCAATAAATGAAAATAAACTGAATGCTTACTTACCGATTACACAGATGCAGATGAATAGAAAATCAGTCAGATTGAGATCCAGATGCAGACAACGGCAAACACTTGGAGATCGACAGACTCTTGGGATCATGAGGTCCTGTAAACAAGACAAAAAGAAATTCAATACATGAAAAGAAACTGAATGTATACTTACCTGTTACACAGTTGCAGATGAATACACAGCCAATAAGACGAAAAATCCAGATGCAGACAACCACATACAGCTGGATATGGACAGTCTCTTGGGATCATGAAGTCCTGTGAACAAGTAAGACAGAAGAAAATCAAAATATGAAAAGAAACTGAACGTATACTTACCTGTTACACAGTTGCAGATGAATAGAAAGACAGTCAGATTGAGTTCCAGATGCAGACAACGGCAAACAGCTGGAGATGAATAGTCTTTTGGGATCATGAGGTCCTGTAAACAAGACAAAAAGAAAGTCAATACATGAAAAGAAACCGAATGTATACTTACCTGTTAAACAGTTGCAGATGAATACACAGCCAATAAGACGTAAAATCCAGATGCAGATGAATAGTCTCTTGGGCTCATGAGGTCCTGTAAACAAGACAAAGAAGAAAGTCAATGCAGGAAAAGAAACGGAATGTATACTGACCTGTTACACAGTTGCAGATGAATATACAGCCAGTAAGAAAGAAATCCAGATGCAGACAACCACATACAGCTGGACATTGACAGTCTCTTGAGATCATGAAGTCCTGTGAATAAGTAAGACAAAGAAGAAAGTCAATACTTGAAAAGAAACTGAATGCTTACTTAGCAATTACACAGTTGCAGATGAATAGAAAGTCAGTCAGATTGAGATCCAGATGCAGACGATGGCAAACACTTGGAGATCGATAGCCTCTTGGGATCACGAAGTCCTGTCAACACGACAAAGAAGAAAATCAAAATATGAAAAGAAACTGAATGCTTACTTACCGTTTACACAGTTGCAGGTGAATAGAAAGTCAGTCAGATTGAGATCCAGATGCACACAACGGCAAACACTTGGAGATCGATAGCCTCTTGGGATCATGAAGTCCTGTGAACAAGTAAGACAAAGAAGAAAATCAAAATATGAAAAGAAACTGAATGTTTACTTACCTGTAACACAGTTGCAGATGATTACACAGCCAATAACACGAAAAATCCAGATGCAGACAACGGCAAACAGCTGGAGATGAATAGTCTCTTGGGATCATGAGGTCCTGTAAACAAAAGAAACTGAATGCTTTTCTACCGATTACACAGTTGCAGATGAATACACAGTCAGTAAGAAAAAATTCCAGATGCAGAAAACCACATACAGCTGGACATCGATAGGCTCTTGGGATCATGAAATCCTATAAACAAGACAAAAAGAAGACAATACATGAAAAGAAACTGAATGTATACTTACATGTTGCAAAGTTGCAGATAAATACAAAGCCAGTAAGAAAGAGTTCCAGATGCAGACAACCACATACAGCTGGACAAGGACAGTCTCTTGGGATCATGAAGTCCTGTGAACAAGTAAGACAAAGAAGAAAGTCAATACATGGAAAGAAACTGAATGTATACTTACCTGTTACAAAGTTGCAGATGAATACAAATCCAGTAAGAAAGAATTCCAGATGCAGACAACCACATCCAGCTGGACATGGATAGTCTCTTGGGATCATGAGGTCCTGTAAACAATACAAAGAAGAAAGTCAATATATGAAAAGAAACTGAATATATACTTACCGATTACACAGTTGCAGATGAATAGAAAGTCAGTCAGATTGAGTTCCAGATGCAGACAATGGCAAATACTTGGAGATCGATAGCCTCTTGGGATCATGAAGTCCTGTGAACAAGTAAGACAAAGAAGAAAATCAAAATATGAAAAGAAACGGAATGCTTACTTACCGATTACACAGTTGCAGATGAAAACATAGCCATTAAGAAAGAATTTCAGATGCAGACAACCTCGTACAGCTGGACATGGATAGCCTCTTGGGATCATAAAGTCCTGTGAACAAGTAAGCCAAAGAAGAAAATCAAAATATGAAAAGAAATTGTATGTATACTTACCTGTAACACAGTTGCAGATGAATACACAGCCAATAAGACGTAAAATCCAGATGCAGACAACGGCAAACAGCTGGAGATGAATAGTCTCTTGGGATCATGAGGTCCTGTGAATAAGACAAAAAAAAGTCAATACATGAAAACAAACTGAATGTATACTTACCTGTTACACAGTTGCAGATGAAAAGAAACGGAATGTATACTTATCTGTTGCACAGTTGCAGATGAATAGAAAGTCAGTCAGATTGAGTTCCAGATGCAGACAACGGCAAACACTTGGAGATCTATAGCCTCTTGGGATCATGAAGTCCTGTCAAGAAGTAAGACAAAGAAGAAAATCAAAACATGAAAACAAACTGAATGTATACTTACCTTTTACACAGTTGCAGATGAATACACAAGTCAAGTCAAGTCAAGTCAAGTGGGTTTATTGTCATTTCAACTACATACAGAGTACACAGTGAAACGAAACAACGTTCCTCCCGGACCATGGTGCAACATAGACAGTGCATACAAGACACAAGTGCAACACAAACAAACAAGTGCGGACAGACAACACAGTACAGACAGAGGATAATAAATAATGACTGTAGTGTGCAAGTTGTGCAATGTGCGATAAATAGAGTCCAGTGAGGTAGTAAAGTCAGTCAGTAAGAAAGAATTCCAGTTGCAGACAACCACATACATCTGGACATGGATAGTCTCTTAGGTTCATGAGGTCCTGTAAACAAGACAAAGAAGAAAGTAAATACATGAAAAGAAACTGAATGTATACTTACCTGTTACAAAGTTGCAGATGAATACAAATCTAGTAAGAAAGAATTCCAGATGCAGACAACCACATCCAACTGGACATGGATAGTCTCTTAGAATCATGAGGTCCTGTAAACAAGACAAAGAAGAAAGTAAATACATGAAAAGAAACTGAATGTATACTTACCTGTTACACAGTTGCAGATGAATAGAAAATCAGTCAGATTGAGTTCCAGATGCAGACAACCACATCCAACTGGACATGGATAGTCTCTTAGGTTCATGAGGTCCTGTAAACAAGACAAAGAAGAAAGTAAATACATGAAAAGAAACTGAATGTATACTTACCTGTTACAAAGTTGCAGATGAATACAAATCTAGTAAGAAAGAATTCCAGATGCAGACAACCACATCCAACTGGACATGGATAGTCTCTTAGAATCATGAGGTCCTGTAAACAAGACAAAGAAGAAAGTAAATACATGAAAAGAAACTGAATGTATACTTACCTGTTACACAGTTGCAGATGAATAGAAAGTCAGTCAGATTGAGATCCAGATGCAGACAACGGCAAACACTTGGAGATCGATAGCCTCTTGGGATCATGAAGTCCTGTGAACAAGTAAGACAAAGAAGAAAATCAAAATATGAAAAGAAACTGAATGTTTACTTACCTGTAAAACAGTTGCAGATGAATACACAGCCAATAAGACGAAAAATCCAGATGCATTTGAATAGTCTCTTGGGATCACAAGGTCCTGTGAACAAGTAAGACAAAGAAGAAAGTCAATACATGAAAAGAAACGGAATGTATACTTACCTATTGCACAGTTGCAGATGAATAGAACGTCAGTCAGATTGAGATCCAGATGCAGACAACGGCAAACACTTGGAGATCGATAGCCTCTTGGGATCATGAGGTCCTGTAAACAAGATAAAAAGAAAGTCAATACATGAAAAGAAACTGAATGTATACTTACCTGTTACACTGTTGCAGATGAATACAAAGCCAATAAGATGAAAAATCCAGATGCAGATGAATATTCTCTTGGGATCATGAAGTCCTGTGAACAAGACAAAGATGAAAATCTAAATATGAAAAGAAACTGAATGTTTACTTACCTGTAACACAGTTGCAGACGAATACACAGCCAATAAGACGAAAAATTCAGATGCGGTTGAAAAGTCTCTTGGGATCACGAGGTCCTGTGAACATGTAAGACAAAGAAGAAAGTCAATACATGAAAAGAAACGGAATGCTTACTTACCGATTACACAGTTGCAGATGAAAACACAGCCAATAAGACGTAAAATCCAGATGCAGAAAACGGCAAACAGCTGGAGATGAATAGTCTCTTGGGATCACGAGGTCCTGTGAACATGTAAGACAAAGAAGAAAGTCAATACATGAAAAGAAACTGAATGTATACTTACCTGTTACAAAGTTGCAGATGAATACAAAGCCAATAAGAAAGAGTTCTAGATGAAGACAACCACATACAGCTGGACAAGGACAGTCTCTTTGGATTATGAAGTCCTGTGAACAAGTAAGACAAAGAAGAAAATCAAAATATGAAAAGAAACTGAATGTATACTTACGTGTAACACAGTTGCAGATGAATACACACCCAATAAGACATAAAATCCAGATGCAGAAAACGGCAAACAGGTGGAAATGAATAGTCTCTTGGGATCATGAGGTCCTGTAAACAAGTAAGACAAAGAAGAAAATCAAAATATGAAAAGAAACTGAATGTTTACTTACCTGTAACACAGTTGCAGATGAATACACAGCCAATAAGACAACAAATCCAGATGCAGATGAATAGTCTCTTGGGATCATGAGGTCCTGTAAACAAGACAAAGAAGAAAGTCAAAACATGAAAAGAAGCTGAAAGTATGCTTACCTGTTACACAGTTACAGATGAAAAGAAACGGAATGTATACTTACCTGTTGCACAGTTGCAGATGAATAGGAAGTCAGTCAGATTGAGTTCCAGATGCAGACAACGGCAAACACTTGGAGATCGATAGCCTCTTGGGATCATGAAGTCCTGTGAACAAGTAAGACAAAGAAGAAAATCAAAATATGAAAAGAAACGGAATGCTTACTTACCGATTACACAGTTGCAGATGAAAACATAGCCATTAAGAAAGAATTTCAGATGCAGACAACCTCGTACAGCTGGACATGGATAGCCTCTTGGGATCATAAAGTCCTGTGAACAAGTAAGCCAAAGAAGAAAATCAAAATATAAAAAGAAATTGTATGTATACTTACCTGTAACACAGTTGCAGATGAATACACAGCCAATAAGACGTAAAATCCAGATGCAGACAACGGCAAACAGCTGGAGATGAATAGTCTCTTGGGATCATGAGGTCCTGTGAATAAGACAAAAAAAAGTCAATACATGAAAACAAACTGAATGTATACTTACCTGTTACACAGTTGCAGATGAAAAGAAACGGAATGTATACTTATCTGTTGCACAGTTGCAGATGAATAGAAAGTCAGTCAGATTGAGTTCCAGATGCAGACAACGGCAAACACTTGGAGATCTATAGCCTCTTGGGATCATGAAGTCCTGTCAAGAAGTAAGACAAAGAAGAAAATCAAAACATGAAAACAAACTGAATGTATACTTACCTTTTACACAGTTGCAGATGAATACACAAGTCAAGTCAAGTCAAGTCAAGTGGGTTTATTGTCATTTCAACTACATACAGAGTACACAGTGAAACGAAACAACGTTCCTCCCGGACCATGGTGCAACATAGACAGTGCATACAAGACACAAGTGCAACAAAAACAAACAAGTGCGGACAGACAACACAGTACAGACAGAGGATAATAAATAATGACTGTAGTGTGCAAGTTGTGCAATGTGCGATAAATAGAGTCCAGTGAGGTAGTAAAGTCAGTCAGTAAGAAAGAATTCCAGTTGCAGACAACCACATACATCTGGACATGGATAGTCTCTTAGGTTCATGAGGTCCTGTAAACAAGACAAAGAAGAAAGTAAATACATGAAAAGAAACTGAATGTATACTTACCTGTTACAAAGTTGCAGATGAATACAAATCTAGTAAGAAAGAATTCCAGATGCAGACAACCACATCCAACTGGACATGGATAGTCTCTTAGAATCATGAGGTCCTGTAAACAAGACAAAGAAGAAAGTAAATACATGAAAAGAAACTGAATGTATACTTACCTGTTACACAGTTGCAGATGAATAGAAAATCAGTCAGATTGAGTTCCAGATGCAGACAACCACATCCAACTGGACATGGATAGTCTCTTAGGTTCATGAGGTCCTGTAAACAAGACAAAGAAGAAAGTAAATACATGAAAAGAAACTGAATGTATACTTACCTGTTACAAAGTTGCAGATGAATACAAATCTAGTAAGAAAGAATTCCAGATGCAGACAACCACATCCAACTGGACATGGATAGTCTCTTAGAATCATGAGGTCCTGTTAACAAGACAAAGAAGAAAGTAAATACATGAAAAGAAACTGAATGTATACTTACCTGTTACACAGTTGCAGATGAATAGAAAGTCAGTCAGATTGAGATCCAGATGCAGACAACGGCAAACACTTGGAGATCGATAGCCTCTTGGGATCATGAAGTCCTGTGAACAAGTAAGACAAAGAAGAAAATCAAAATATGAAAAGAAACTGAATGTTTACTTACCTGTAAAACAGTTGCAGATGAATACACAGCCAATAAGACGAAAAATCCAGATGCATTTGAATAGTCTCTTGGGATCACAAGGTCCTGTGAACAAGTAAGACAAAGAAGAAAGTCAATACATGAAAAGAAACGGAATGTATACTTACCTATTGCACAGTTGCAGATGAATAGAACGTCAGTCAGATTGAGATCCAGATGCAGACAACGGCAAACACTTGGAGATCGATAGCCTCTTGGGATCATGAGGTCCTGTAAACAAGATAAAAAGAAAGTCAATACATGAAAAGAAACTGAATGTATACTTACCTGTTACACTGTTGCAGATGAATACAAAGCCAATAAGATGAAAAATCCAGATGCAGATGAATATTCTCTTGGGATCATGAAGTCCTGTGAACAAGACAAAGATGAAAATCTAAATATGAAAAGAAACTGAATGTTTACTTACCTGTAACACAGTTGCAGACGAATACACAGCCAATAAGACGAAAAATTCAGATGCGGTTGAAAAGTCTCTTGGGATCACGAGGTCCTGTGAACATGTAAGACAAAGAAGAAAGTCAATACATGAAAAGAAACGGAATGCTTACTTACCGATTACACAGTTGCAGATGAAAACACAGCCAATAAGACGTAAAATCCAGATGCAGAAAACGGCAAACAGCTGGAGATGAATAGTCTCTTGGGATCACGAGGTCCTGTGAACATGTAAGACAAAGAAGAAAGTCAATACATGAAAAGAAACTGAATGTATACTTACCTGTTACAAAGTTGCAGATGAATACAAAGCCAATAAGAAAGAGTTCTAGATGAAGACAACCACATACAGCTGGACAAGGACAGTCTCTTTGGATTATGAAGTCCTGTGAACAAGTAAGACAAAGAAGAAAATCAAAATATGAAAAGAAACTGAATGTATACTTACGTGTAACACAGTTGCAGATGAATACACACCCAATAAGACATAAAATCCAGATGCAGAAAACGGCAAACAGGTGGAAATGAATAGTCTCTTGGGATCATGAGGTCCTGTAAACAAGTAAGACAAAGAAGAAAATCAAAATATGAAAAGAAACTGAATGTTTACTTACCTGTAACACAGTTGCAGATGAATACACAGCCAATAAGACAACAAATCCAGATGCAGATGAATAGTCTCTTGGGATCATGAGGTCCTGTAAACAAGACAAAGAAGAAAGTCAAAACATGAAAAGAAGCTGAAAGTATGCTTACCTGTTACACAGTTACAGATGAAAAGAAACGGAATGTATACTTACCTGTTGCACAGTTGCAGATGAATAGAAAGTCAGTCAGATTGAGTTCCAGATGCAGACAACGGCAAACACTTGGAGATCGATTGCCACTTGGGATCATGAACTCCTGTGAACAAGTAAGACAAAGAAGAAAATCAAAATATTAAAAGAAATTGAATGTATACTTACCTATAACACAGTTGCAGATGAATACACAGCCAATAAGACGAAAAATCCAGATGCAGCTGAATAGTCTCTTGGGATCATGAGGTCCTGTAAACAAAACAAAAAAAAGTCAATACATGAATTGAAACGGAATGTATACTTACCTGTAACACAGTTGCAGATGAATACACAGCCAGTAAGAAAGAATTCCAGATGCAGACAACCACATCCAGCTGGACATGGAAAGTCTCTTGGGATCATGAGGTCCTGTAAACAAGACAAAGAAGAAAGTCAATACATGAAAAGAAACTGAATGTATACTTACCCGTTACACAGTTGCAGATGAATACACAGTCAGTAAGAAAGAATTCCAGATGCAGAAAACCACATACAGCTGGACATCGATAGGCTCTTGGGATCATGAAATCCTATTAACAAGACAAAGAAGAAAGTCAATACATGAAAAGAAACTGAATGTATACTTACCTGTTACAAAGTTGCAGATGAATACAAATCTAGTAAGAAAGAATTCCAGATGCAGATAACGGCAAACACTTGGAGATCGATAGCCTCTTGGGATCATGAAGTCCTGTGAACAAGTAAGACAAAGAAGAAAATCAAAATATGAAAAGAAACTGAATGTTTACTTACCTGTAAAACAGTTGCAGATGAATACACAGCCAATAAGACGAAAAATCCAGATGCATTTGAATAGTCTCTTGGGATCACAAGGTCCTGTGAACAAGTAAGACAAAAAAGAAAGTCAATACATGAAAAGAAACGGAATGTATACTTACCTATTGGACATTTGCAGATGAATAGAACGTCAGTCAGATTGAGTTCCAGATGCAGATAACGGCAAACACTTGGAGATCGATAGCCTCTTGGGATCATGAAGTCCTGTGAACAAGTAAGACAAAGAAGGAAATCAAAATATGAAAAGAAATTGAATGTATACTTACCTATAACACAGTTGCAGATGAATACACAGCCAATAAAACGTAAAATCCAGATGCAGACAACAGCAAACAGCTGGAGATGAATAGTCTCTTGGGATCATGAGGTCCTGTAAACAAGACAAAAAAAAGTCAATACATAAATAGAAACGGAATGTATACTTACCTGTTACACAGTTGCAGATGAATACACAGCCAGTAAGAAAGAGTTCCAGATGCAGACAACCACATACCGATAGACAAGGACAGTCTCTTGGGATCATGAAGTCCTGTGAACAAGTAAGACAGAGAAGAAAGTCAATACATGAAAAGAAACTGAATGTATACTTACCTGTTACACAGTTGCAAATGAATAGAACGTCAGTCAGATTGAGTTCCAGATGCAGACAACGGCAAACACTTGGAGATCGATAGCCTCTTGGGATCATGAAGTCCTGTCAAGAAGTAAGACAAAGAAGAAAATCAAAACATGAAAACAAACTGAATGTATACTTACCTGTTACACAGTTGCAGATGAATACCCAGTCAGTAAGAAAGAATTCCAGATGCAGACAATCACATACAGCTGGACATGGACAGTCTCTTGGGATCATGAAGTCCTGTGAATAAGTAAGACAAATAAGAAGGTCAATACAAGAAAAGAAACTGAATGTATACTTACCTGTTACACAGTTGCAGATGAAAAGAAACGGAATGTATACTTACCTGTTACACAGTTGCAGATGAAAAGAAATTGAATGTATACTTACCTATCACACAGTTGCAGATGAATACAGAGCCAATAAAATGTAAAATCCAGATGCAGACAACGGCAAAAAGCTGGAGATCTATAGCCTCTTGGGATCATGAGGTCCTGTAAACAAGACAAAAAGAAAGTCAATACATGAAAAGAAACTGAATGTATACTTACCTGTTACAAAGTTGCAGATGAATACAAAGCCAGTAAGAAAGAATTCCAGATGCAGACAACGACATCCAGCTGGACATGGATAGTCTCTTGGGATCATGAGGTCCTGTAAACAAGACAAAGAAGAAAGTCAATACATGAAAAGAAACCGAATGTATACTTACCTGTTACACAGTTGCAGATGAATACACAGCCAATAAGAGAAACAATCCAGATGCAGATGAATAGTCTCTTGGGATAATGAGGTCCTGTAAACAAGACAAAGAAGAAAGTCAATACATGAAAAGAAGCTGAATGTATACTTACCTGTTACAAAGTTGCAGATGAATACACAGCCATTAAGAAAGAATTCCAGATGTAGACAACCACAAATAATTGGACATGGACAGTCTCTTGGGATCATGAAGTCCTGTGAACAAGTGAGACAACGAAGAAAGTCAATACATGAAAAGAAACTGAATGTATACTTACCTGTTACACTGTTGCAGATGAATACACAGTCAGTAAGAAAGAATTTCAGATGCAGACAACCACATACAGCTGGACATCGATAGCCTCTTGGGATCATGAGGTCCTGTAAACAAGACAAAAAGAAAGTCAATACATGAAAAGAAACTGAATGTATACTTACCTGTTACACAGTTGCAGTTGAAAAAAAGCCAGTAAGCCAGAGTTCCAGATTCAGACATCCATATACATTTGATGTATAGTCTCTTGGGATCACGTGGTCCTGTGAACAAGTAAGACAAAGAAGAAAATCAAAATATGAGAAGAAACTGAATGTATACTTATCTGTAACACAGTTGCAGATGAATACACAGCCAATAAGACGTAAAATCCAGATGCAGATGAATAGTCTCTTTGGTTCATGAGGTCCTGTAAACAAGACAAAGAATAAAGTCAATACATTAAAAAAAACTGGATGCTGACTTACCGATTACACAGTTGCAGATGAATACACAGCCATTAAGAAAGAATTCCAGATTCAGACAACCACATACAGCTGGACATGGAAAGACTCCTTGGATCATGAAGTCCTGTCAACAAGTAAGACAAAGAAGAAAATCAAAATATGAAAAGAAACTGAATGTATACTTACCTGTTACACAGTTGCAGATGAATACACAGCCAAGAAGACGAAAAATCCAGATGCAGACAAAGGCAAACAGCTGGAGATGAATAGTCTCTTGGGATCATGAAGTCCTGTGAACAAGTAAGACAAAGAAGAATGTCAATACATGAAAAGAAGCTGAATGTATACTTACCTGTTACACAGTTGCAGATGAAAAAAAAGCCAGTAAGCCAGAGTTCCAGATTCACACAACCATATACAGTTGATGTATTGTCTCTTGGGATCATGAAGTCCTGTGAACAAGTAAGACAAAGAAGAAAGTCAAAACATGAAAAGAAACTGAATGTATACTTACCTATAACACAGTTGCAGATGAATACACAGCCAATAAAACGTAAAATCCAGATGCAGACAACAGCAAACAGCTGGAGATGAATAGTCTCTTGGGATCATGAGGTCCTGTAAACAAGACAAAAAAAAGTCAATACATAAATAGAAACGGAATGTATACTTACCTGTTACACAGTTGCAGATGAATACACAGCCAGTAAGAAAGAGTTCCAGATGCAGACAACCACATACCGATAGACAAGGACAGTCTCTTGGGATCATGAAGTCCTGTGAACAAGTAAGACAGAGAAGAAAGTCAATACATGAAAAGAAACTGAATGTATACTTACCTGTTACACAGTTGCAAATGAATAGAACGTCAGTCAGATTGAGTTCCAGATGCAGACAACGGCAAACACTTGGAGATCGATAGCCTCTTGGGATCATGAAGTCCTGTCAAGAAGTAAGACAAAGAAGAAAATCAAAACATGAAAACAAACTGAATGTATACTTACCTGTTACACAGTTGCAGATGAATACCCAGTCAGTAAGAAAGAATTCCAGATGCAGACAATCACATACAGCTGGACATGGACAGTCTCTTGGGATCATGAAGTCCTGTGAATAAGTAAGACAAATAAGAAGGTCAATACAAGAAAAGAAACTGAATGTATACTTACCTGTTACACAGTTGCAGATGAAAAGAAACAGAATGTATACTTACCTGTTACACAGTTGCAGATGAAAAGAAATTGAATGTATACTTACCTATCACACAGTTGCAGATGAATACAGAGCCAATAAAATGTAAAATCCAGATGCAGACAACGGCAAAAAGCTGGAGATCTATAGCCTCTTGGGATCATGAGGTCCTGTAAACAAGACAAAAAGAAAGTCAATACATGAAAAGAAACTGAATGTATACTTGCCTATTACAAAGTTGCAGATGAATACAAAGCCAGTAAGAAAGAATTCCAGATGCAGACAACGACATCCAGCTGGACATGGATAGTCTCTTGGGATCATGAGGTCCTGTAAACAAGACAAAGAAGAAAGTCAATACATGAAAAGAAACTGAATGTATACTTACCTGTTACACAGTTGCAGATGAATACACAGCCAATAAGAGAAACAATCCAGATGCAGATGAATAGTCTCTTGGGATAATGAGGTCCTGTAAACAAGACAAAGAAGAAAGTCAATACATGAAAAGAAGCTGAATGTATACTTACCTGTTACAAAGTTGCAGATGAATACACAGCCATTAAGAAAGAATTCCAGATGTAGACAACCACAAATAATTGGACATGGACAGTCTCTTGGGATCATGAAGTCCTGTGAACAAGTGAGACAACGAAGAAAGTCAATACATGAAAAGAAACTGAATGTATACTTACCTGTTACACTGTTGCAGATGAATACACAGTCAGTAAGAAAGAATTCCAGATGCAGACAACCACATACAGCTGGACATCGATAGCCTCTTGGGATCATGAGGTCCTGTAAACAAGACAAAAAGAAAGTCAATACATGAAAAGAAACTGAATGTATACTTACCTGTTACACAGTTGCAGTTGAAAAAAAGCCAGTAAGCCAGAGTTCCAGATTCAGACATCCATATACATTTGATGTATAGTCTCTTGGGATCACGTGGTCCTGTGAACAAGTAAGACAAAGAAGAAAATCAAAATATGAGAAGAAACTGAATGTATACTTATCTGTAACACAGTTGCAGATGAATACACAGCCAATAAGACGTAAAATCCAGATGCAGATGAATAGTCTCTTTGGTTCATGAGGTCCTGTAAACAAGACAAAGAATAAAGTCAATACATTAAAAAAAACTGGATGCTGACTTACCGATTACACAGTTGCAGATGAATACACAGCCATTAAGAAAGAATTCCAGATTCAGACAACCACATACAGCTGGACATGGAAAGACTCCTTGGATCATGAAGTCCTGTCAACAAGTAAGACAAAGAAGAAAATCAAAATATGAAAAGAAACTGAATGTATACTTACCTGTTACACAGTTGCAGATGAATACACAGCCAAGAAGACGAAAAATCCAGATGCAGACAAAGGCAAACAGCTGGAGATGAATAGTCTCTTGGGATCATGAAGTCCTGTGAACAAGTAAGACAAAGAAGAATGTCAATACATGAAAAGAAGCTGAATGTATACTTACCTGTTACACAGTTGCAGATGAAAAAAAAGCCAGTAAGCCAGAGTTCCAGATTCACACAACCATATACAGTTGATGTATTGTCTCTTGGGATCATGAAGTCCTGTGAACAAGTAAGACAAAGAAGAAAGTCAAAACATGAAAAGAAACTGAATGTATACTTACCTATAACACAGTTGCAGATGAATACACAGCCAATAAAACGTAAAATCCAGATGCAGACAACAGCAAACAGCTGGAGATGAATAGTCTCTTGGGATCATGAGGTCCTGTAAACAAGACAAAAAAAAGTCAATACATGAATAGAAACGGAATGTATACTTACCTGTTACACAGTTGCAGATGAATACACAGCCAGTAAGAAAGAGTTCCAGATGCAGACAACCACATACCGATAGACAAGGACAGTCTCTTGGGATCATGAAGTCCTGTGAACAAGTAAGACAGAGAAGAAAGTCAATACATGAAAAGAAACTGAATGTATACTTACCTGTTACACAGTTGCAAATGAATAGAACGTCAGTCAGATTGAGTTCCAGATGCAGACAACGGCAAACACTTGGAGATCGATAGCCTCTTGGGATCATGAAGTCCTGTCAAGAAGTAAGACAAAGAAGAAAATCAAAACATGAAAACAAACTGAATGTATACTTACCTGTTACACAGTTGCAGATGAATACCCAGTCAGTAAGAAAGAATTCCAGATGCAGACAATCACATACAGCTGGACATGGACAGTCTCTTGGGATCATGAAGTCCTGTGAATAAGTAAGACAAATAAGAAGGTCAATACAAGAAAAGAAACTGAATGTATACTTACCTGTTACACAGTTGCAGATGAAAAGAAACAGAATGTATACTTACCTGTTACACAGTTGCAGATGAAAAGAAATTGAATGTATACTTACCTATCACACAGTTGCAGATGAATACAGAGCCAATAAAATGTAAAATCCAGATGCAGACAACGGCAAAAAGCTGGAGATCTATAGCCTCTTGGGATCATGAGGTCCTGTAAACAAGACAAAAAGAAAGTCAATACATGAAAAGAAACTGAATGTATACTTGCCTATTACAAAGTTGCAGATGAATACAAAGCCAGTAAGAAAGAATTCCAGATGCAGACAACGACATCCAGCTGGACATGGATAGTCTCTTGGGATCATGAGGTCCTGTAAACAAGACAAAGAAGAAAGTCAATACATGAAAAGAAACTGAATGTATACTTACCTGTTACACAGTTGCAGATGAATACACAGCCAATAAGAGAAACAATCCAGATGCAGATGAATAGTCTCTTGGGATAATGAGGTCCTGTAAACAAGACAAAGAAGAAAGTCAATACATGAAAAGAAGCTGAATGTATACTTACCTGTTACAAAGTTGCAGATGAATACACAGCCATTAAGAAAGAATTCCAGATGTAGACAACCACAAATAATTGGACATGGACAGTCTCTTGGGATCATGAAGTCCTGTGAACAAGTGAGACAACGAAGAAAGTCAATACATGAAAAGAAACTGAATGTATACTTACCTGTTACACTGTTGCAGATGAATACACAGTCAGTAAGAAAGAATTCCAGATGCAGACAACCACATACAGCTGGACATCGATAGCCTCTTGGGATCATGAGGTCCTGTAAACAAGACAAAAAGAAAGTCAATACATGAAAAGAAACTGAATGTATACTTACCTGTTACACAGTTGCAGTTGAAAAAAAGCCAGTAAGCCAGAGTTCCAGATTCAGACATCCATATACATTTGATGTATCGTCTCTTGGGATACAGAGCCAATAAAATGTAAAATCCAGATGCAGACAACGGCAAAAAGCTGGAGATCTATAGCCTCTTGGGATCATGAGGTCCTGTAAACAAGACAAAAAGAAAGTCAATACATGAAAAGAAACTGAATGTATACTTACC
Source organism: Salminus brasiliensis (assembly GCF_030463535.1). Taxonomy (NCBI): domain Eukaryota; kingdom Metazoa; phylum Chordata; class Actinopteri; order Characiformes; family Bryconidae; genus Salminus; species Salminus brasiliensis. The sequence goes on along the minus strand of NC_132883.1, from coordinate 23,127,684 downwards.
TGTTACACAGTTGCAGATGAATACACAGTCAGTAAGAAAGAATTCCAGATGCAGACAACCACATACAGCTGGACATCGATAGCCTCTTGGGATCATGAAGTCCTGTCAAGAAGACAACAAGAAAGTCAATATATGAAAAGAAACTGAATGTATACTTACCTGTTACACAGTTGCAAATTAAAAAAAGCCAGTAAGCCAGAGTTCCAGATTCAGACAACCATATACAGTTGATGTATAGTCTCTTGGGATCACGAGGTCCTGTGAACAAGTAAGACAAAGAAGAAAGTCAATTCATGAAAAGAAACTGAATGTATACTTACCTTTTACAAACTTGCAGATGAATACAAATCCAGTAAGAAAGAATTCCAGATGCAGACAACCACATCCAGCTGGACATGGATAGTCTCTTGGGATCATGAGGTCCTGTAAACAAGACAAAGAAGAAAGTCAATACATGAAAAGAAACTGAATGTATACTTACCTGTTACACAGTTGCAGATGAATAGAAAGTCAGTAAGATTGAGTTCCATATGCAGACAACCGCAAACACTTGGAGATCGATAACCTCTTGGGATCATGAAGTCCTGTCAACAAGTAAGACAAAGAAGAAAGTCAATACATGAAAAGAAACTGAATGTATACTTACCTGTTACACAGTTGCAGATGAATACACAGTCAGTAAGAAAGAATTCCAGATGCAGACAACCACATACAGCTAGACATGGATAGTCTCTTTGGATCATGAAATCTTGTGAACAAGTAAGACAAAGAAGAAAATCAAAACATGAAAAGAAACTGAATGTATACTTACCTCTTGCACAGTTGCAGATGAATAGAAAGTCAGTCAAATTGAGATCCAGATGCCGACAACGGCAAACACTTGGAGATCGATAGCCTCTTGGGATCATGAAGTCCTGTCAAGAAGTAAGAAAAAGAAGAAAATCAAAACATGAAAAGAAACTGAATGTATACTTACCGGATACACAGTTGCAGATGAAAAGAAACGGAATGTATACTTACCTGTTACACAGTTGCAGATGAATACACAGTCAGCAAGAAAGAATTTCAGATGCAGACAACAACATACAGCTGGAGATCGATAGCCTGTTGGGATCATGAGGTCCTGTAAACAAGTAAGACAAAGAAGAAAGTCAATACATGAAAAGAAATTGAATGTATACTTACCTGTAACACAGTTGCAGATGAAAAGAAACGGAATGTATACTTACCTGTTACAATGTTGCAGATGAATACACAGTCAGTAAGAAAGAGTTCCAGATGCAGACATCCACATACAGCTGGACAAGGACAGTCTCTTGGGATCATGAAGTCCTGTGAACAAGTAAGACAAAGAAGAAAATCAAAATATGAAAAGAAATTGAATGTATACTTACCTATAACACAGTTGCAGATGAATACACAGCCAATAAAACGTAAAATCCAGATTGCAGACAACGGCAAACAGCTGGAGATGAATAGTCTCTTGGGATCATGAGGTCCTGTGAACAAGTAAGACAAAGAAAAAAGTCAATACATGAAAAGAAACTGAATGTATACTTACATGTTACAAAGTTGCAGATGAATGCATCTGTAATTCTTTCTTACTGGATTTGTAGACAACCACATCCACCTGGACAGGGATAGTCTCTTGGGATCATGAGGTCCTGTAAACAAGACAAAGAAAAAAGTCAATACATGAAAAGAAACTGAATGTATACTTACCTGTTACACAGTTGCAGATGAATAGAAAGTCAGTAAGAAAGAATTCCAGATGCAGACAACCACATCCAGCTGGACATGGATAGTCTCTTGGGATCATGAGGTCCTGTAAACAAGACAAAGAAGAAAGTCAATATATGAAAAGAAACTGAATGTACACTTACCTGTTACACAGTTGCAGATGAATAGAAAGTCAGTCACATTGAGTTCCAGATGCAGACAACGGCAAACACTTGGAGATCTATAGCCTCTTGGGATCATTAAGTCCTGTGAACAAGTAAGACAAAGAAGAAAATCAAAATATGAAAAGAAACTGAATGTTTACTTACCTGTAAAACAGTTGCAGATGAATACACACCAAATAAGACGAAAAATCCAGATGCAGATGAATAGTCTCTTGGGATCACGAGGTCCTGTGAACAAGTAAGACAAAGAAGAAAGTCAATACATGAAAAAAAACTGAATGTATACTTACCTATTGCACAGTTGCAGATTAATACACAGCCAATAAGACGTAAAATCCAGATGCAGACAACGGCAAACAGCTGGAGATGAATAGTCTCTTGGGATCATGAGGTCCTGTAAATAAGATAAAAAGAGAGTCAATACATGAAAAGAAACTGAATGTATACTTACCTGTTACACAGTTGCAGATGAATACAAAGCCAATAAGACGAAAAATCCAGATGCAGTTGAATAGTCTCTTGGGATCACGAGGTCCTGTGAACAAGTAAGACAAAGAAGAAAGTCAATACATGAAAACAAACTGAATGTATACTTACCTGTTACACAGTTGCAGATGAAAAGAAACTGAATGTATACTTACCTGTAACACAGTTGCAGATTAATACAAAGCCAATAAGATAAAAAATCCAGATGCAGACAACAGCAAACAGCTGGAGATGAATACTCTCTTGGGATCATGAAGTCCTGTCAACAAGTAAGACAAAGAAGAAAACCTAAATATGAAAAGAAATTGAATGTATACTTACCTATAAAACAGTTGCAGATGAACACACAGCCAATAAAACGTAAAATCCAGATGCAGACAACGGCAAACAGCTGGAGATGAATAGTCTCTTGGGATCATGAGGTCCTGTAAACAAGACAAAAAAAAGTCAATACATGAATAGAAACGGAATGTATACTTACCTGTTACACAGTTGCAGATGAATAGAAAGTCAGTCAGATTGAGATCCAGATGCAGACAACGGCAAACAGCTGGAGATGAATAGTCTCTTGGGATCATGAAATCTTGTGAACAAGTAAGACAAAGAAGAAAATCAAAATATAAAAAGAAACTGAATGTATACTTACGTGTAACACAGTTGCAGATGAATACACACCCAATAAGACGTAAAAGCCAGATGCAGTTGAAAAGTCTCTTGGGATCATGAGGTCCTGTAAACAAGTAAGACAAAGAAGAAAGTCAAATCGAAAAGAAACTGAATGTATACTTACCTGTTACACAGTTGCAGATGAATACACAGCCAATAAGACGAAAAATTCAGATGCAGTTGAAAAGTCTCTTGGGATCACGAGGTCCTGTGAACAAGTAAGACAAAGAAGAAAGTCAATACATGAAAAGAAACGGCATGCTTACTTACCGATTACACAGTTGCAGATGAAAACACAGCCAATAAGACGTAAAATCCAGATGCAGACAACGGCAAACAGCTGGAGATGAATAGTCTCTTGGGATCATGAGGTTCTGTAAATAAGACAAAAAAAAAAAAAGTCAATACATGAATAGAAACGGAATGTATACTTACCTGTTACACAGTTGCAGATGAAAAAAAGCCAGTAAGCCAGAGTTCCAGATACAGACAACCATATACAGTTGATGTATAGTCTCTTGGGATCACGAGGTCCTGTGAACAAGTAAGACAAAGAAGAAAGTCAATACATGAAAAGAAACTGAATGTATACTTACCTCTTACACAGTTGCAGATGAATAGAAAGTCAGTAAGATTGAGTTCCATATGCAGACAACCACATACAGCTAGACATGGATAGTCTCTTGGGATCATGAGGTCCTGTAAACAAGACAAAGAAGAAAGTCAATACATGAAAAGAAACTGAATGTATACTTACCTCTTACACAGTTGCAGATGAATAGAAAGTCAGTAAGATTGAGTTCCATATGCAGACAACCACATACAGCTAGACATGGATAGTCTCTTTGGATCATGAAATCTTGTGAACAAGTAAGACAAAGAAGAAAATCAAAACATGAAAAGAAACTGAATGTATACTTACCTCTTGCACAGTTGCAGATGAATAGAAAGTCAGTCAAATTGAGATCCAGATGCCGACAACGGCAAACACTTGGAGATCGATAGCCTCTTGGGATCATGAAGTCCTGTCAAGAAGTAAGAAAAAGAAGAAAGTCAATACATGAAAAGAAACTGAATGTATACTTACCTGTTACACAGTTGCAGATGAATACACAGTCAGTAAGAAAGAATTCCAGATGCAGACAACCACATACAGCTAGACATGGATAGTCTCTTTGGATCATGAAATCTTGTGAACAAGTAAGACAAAGAAGAAAATCAAAACATGAAAAGAAACTGAATGTATACTTACCTGAAACACAGTTGCAGATGAAAAGAAACGGAATGTATACTTACCTGTTACACAGTTGCAGATGAATACACAGTCAGCAAGAAAGAATTTCAGATGCAGACAACAACATACAGCTGGAGATCGATAGCCTGTTGGGATCATGAGGTCCTGTAAACAAGACAAAAAGAAAGTCAATACATGAAAAGAAACTGAATGTATACTTACCTATAACACAGTTGCAGATGAATACACAGCCAATAAAACGTAAAATCCAGATTGCAGACAACGGCAAACAGCTGGAGATGAATAGTCTCTTGGGATCATGAGGTCCTGTGAACAAGTAAGACAAAGAAAAAAGTCAATACATGAAAAGAAACTGAATGTATACTTACATGTTACAAAGTTGCAGATGAATGCATCTGTAATTCTTTCTTACTGGATTTGTAGACAACCACATCCACCTGGACAGGGATAGTCTCTTGGGATCATGAGGTCCTGTAAACAAGACAAAGAAAAAAGTCAATACATGAAAAGAAACTGAATGTATACTTACCTGTTACACAGTTGCAGATGAATAGAAAGTCAGTAAGAAAGAATTCCAGATGCAGACAACCACATCCAGCTGGACATGGATAGTCTCTTGGGATCATGAGGTCCTGTAAACAAGACAAAGAAGAAAGTCAATACATGAAAAGAAACTGAATGTACACTTACCTGTTACACAGTTGCAGATGAATAGAAAGTCAGTCACATTGAGTTCCAGATGCAGACAACGGCAAACACTTGGAGATCTATAGCCTCTTGGGGTCATGAAGTCCTGTGAACAAGTAAGAAAAAGAAGAAAGTCAAAACATGAAAAGAAACTGAATGTATACTTACCTGTTGCACAGTTGCAGATGAATAGAAAGTCAGTCACATTGAGTTCCAGATGCAGACAACGGCAAACACTTGGAGATCTATAGCCTCTTGGGATCATGAAGTCCTGTCAACAAGTAAGACAAAGAAGAAAGTCAATACATGAAATGAAACTGAATGTATACTTACCTGTTACACAGTTGCAGATGAATACACAGCCATTAAGAAAGAATTCCAGATGCAGACAACCACAAATAGCTGGACATGGACAGTCTCTTGGGATCATGAAGTCCTGTGAACAAGTGAGACAACGAAGAAAGTCAATACATGAAAAGAAACTGAATGTATACTTACCTGTTACAAAGTTGCAGATGAAAACAAAGCCAGTAAGAAAGAATTCCAGATGCAGACAACCACATCCAGCTGGACACGGATAGTCTCTTGGGATCACGAGGTCCTGTGAACAAGTAAGACAAAGAAGAAAGTCAATACATGAAAAGAAACCGAATGCTTACTTACCTTTTACAAACTTGCAGATGAATACAAATCCAGTAAGAAAGAATTCCAGATGCAGACAATCACATCCAGCTGGACATGGATAGTCTCTTGGGATCATGAGGTCCTGTAAACAAGACAAAGAAGAAAGTCAATACATGAAAAGAAACTGAATGTATACTTACCTGTTACACAGTTGCAGATGAATAGAAAGTCAGTAAGAATGAGTTCCATATGCAGACAACCACATACAGCTAGACATGGATAGTCTCTTTGGATCATGAAATCTTGTGAACAAGTAAGACAAATAAGAAAATCAAAACATGAAAAGAAACTGAATGTATACTTACCTGATACACAGTTGCAGATGAAAAGAAACGGAATGTATACTTACCTGTTACACAGTTGCAGATGAATACACAGTCAGCAAGAAAGAATTTCAGATGCAGACAACAACATACAGCTGGAGATCGATAGCCTGTTGGGATCATGAGGTCCTGTAAACAAGACAAAAAGAAAGTCAATACATGAAAAGAAACTGAATGTATACTTACCTGTTACACAGTTGCAGATGAAAAAAAGCCAGTAAGCCAGAGTTCCAGATTCAGTCAACCATATACAGTTGATGTATAGTCTCCTGGGATCATGAGGTACTGTGAAAAAGTAAGACAAAGAAGAAAGTCAATACATGAAAAGAAACTGAATGTATACTTACCTGTTACACAGTTGCAGATGAATACACAGTCAGTAAGAAAGAATTCCAGATGCAGACAATCACATACAGCTGGACATCGATAGCCTCTTGGGATCATGAAGTCCTGTAAACAAGACAAAAAGAAAGTCAATACATGAAAAGAAACTGAATGTACACTTACCTGTTACACAGTTGCAGATTAATACACAGTCAGTAAGAAAGAATTCCAGATGCAGACAACCACATACAGCTGGAGATCGATAGCCTCTTGGGATCATGAGGTCCTGTAAACAAGACAAAAAGAAAGTCAATACATGAAAAGAAACTGCTTAGTGCTTACTTACCAATTACACAATTGGAGATGAATACACAGCCATTATGAAAGAATTCCAGATGCAGACAACCACATACAGCTGGACAAGGACAGACTCTTGGGATCATGAAGTCCTGTGAACAAGTAAGACAAAATAGAAAGTCAATACATGAAAAGAAGCTGAATGTGTACTTACCTGTTACACAGTTGCAGATGAAAAAAAGCCAGTAAGCCAGAGTTCCAGATTCAGTCAACCATATACAGTTGATGTATAGTCTCCTGGGATCATGAAATCCTGTGAACAAGTAAGCAAAGAAAAAAGTAAATACATGAAAAGAAACTGAATGTATACTTACCTGTAACACAGTTGCAGATGAACACACAGCCAATAAGACACAGCCAATGGCAAACACTTGGAGATCGATAGCCTCTTGGGATCATGAAGTCCTGTCAACAAGTAAGACAAAGAAGAAAATCAAAACATGAAAAGAAACTGAATGTATACTTACCTGTTACACAGTTGCAGATGAATACACAGTCAGTAAGAAAGAATTCCAGATGCAGACAACCACATACAGCTGGACATCGATAGCCTCTTGGGATCATGAAGTCCTGTAAACAAGACAAAAAGAAAGTCAATACATGAAAAGAAACTGAATGTATACTTACCTATTACACAGTTGCAGATGAATAGAAAGTCAGTCAGATTGAGTTCCAGATGCAGACAACAGAGGACACCTTTCGCTGTACAATTTGCACTGTACAGTGACAAAAAAGGGGCACCTTACCTTACCTTGTGATCATGAGGTCCTGTAAACAAGAAAAAAAGAAAGTCAATACATGAAAATAAACTGAATGCTTACTTACCGATTACACAGTTGGAGATGAATACACAGCCATTATGAAAGAATTCCAGATGCAGACAACCACATACAGCTGGACATGGACAGACACTTGGGATCATGAAGTCCTGTGAACAAGTAAGACAAAATAGAAAGTCAATACATGAAAAGAAGCTGAATGTATACTTACCTGTTACACAGTTACAGATGAATAGAAAGTCAGTCAGATTGAGATCCAGATGCAGACGACGGCAAACACTTGGAGATCGATAGCCTCTTGGGATCACGAAGTCCTGTCAACACGACAAAGAAGAAAATCAAAATATGAAAAGAAACTGAATGCTTACTTACCGTTTACACAGTTGCAGGTGAATAGAAAGTCAGTCAGATTGAGATCCAGATGCACACAACGGCAAACACTTGGAGATCGATAGCCTCTTGGGATCATGAAGTCCTGTGAACAAGTAAGACAAAGAAGAAAATCAAAATATGAAAAGAAACTGAATGTTTACTTACCTGTAACACAGTTGCAGATGATTACACAGCCAATAAAACGAAAAATCCAGATGCAGACAACGGCAAACAGCTGGAGATGAATAGTCTCTTGGGATCATGAGGTCCTGTAAACAAAAGAAACTGAATGCTTTTCTACCGATTACACAGTTGCAGATGAATACACAGTCAGTAAGAAAAAATTCCAGATGCAGAAAACCACATACAGCTGGACATCGATAGGCTCTTGGGATCATGAAATCCTATAAACAAGACAAAAAGAAGTCAATACATGAAAAGAAACTGAATGTATACTTACCTGTTGCAAAGTTGCAGATAAATACAAAGCCAGTAAGAAAGAGTTCCAGATGCAGACAACCACATACAGCTGGACAAGGACAGTCTCTTGGGATCATGAAGTCCTGTGAACAAGTAAGACAAAGAAGAAAGTCAATACATGGAAAGAAACTGAATGTATACTTACCTGTTACAAAGTTGCAGATGAATACAAATCCAGTAAGAAACAATTCCAGATGCAGACAACCACATCCAGCTGGACATGGATAGTCTCTTGGGATCATGAGGTCCTGTAAACAATACAAAGAAGAAAGTCAATATATGAAAAGAAACTGAATATATACTTACGGATTACACAGTTGCAGATGAATAGAAAGTCAGTCAGATTGAGTTCCAGATGCAGACAATGGCAAATACTTGGAGATCGATAGCCTCTTGGGATCATGAAGTCCTGTGAACAATTAAGACAAAAAAGAAAATCAAAATATGAAAAGAAACGGAATGCTTACTTACCGATTACACAGTTGCAGATGAAAACATAGCCATTAAGAAAGAATTTCAGATGCAGACAACCTCGTACAGCTGGACATGGATAGCCTCTTGGGATCATAAAGTCCTGTGAACAAGTAAGCCAAAGAAGAAAATCAAAATATGAAAAGAAATTGTATGTATACTTACCTGTAACACAGTTGCAGATGAATACACAGCCAATAAGACGTAAAATCCAGATGCAGACAACGGCAAACAGCTGGAGATGAATAGTCTCTTGGGATCATGAGGTCCTGTGAATAAGACAAAAAAAAGTCAATACATGAAAACAAACTGAATGTATACTTATCTGTTGCACAGTTGCAGATGAATAGAAAGTCAGTCAGATTGAGTTCCAGATGCAGACAACGGCAAACACTTGGAGATCTATAGCCTCTTGGGATCATGAAGTCCTGTCAAGAAGTAAGACAAAGAAGAAAATCAAAACATGAAAACAAACTGAATGTATACTTACCTTTTACACAGTTGCAGATGAATACACAAGTCAAGTCAAGTCAAGTCAAGTGGGTTTATTGTCATTTCAACTACATACAGAGTACACAGTGAAACGAAACAACGTTCCTCCCGGACCATGGTGCAACATAGACAGTGCATACAAGACACAAGTGCAACACAAACAAACAAGTGCGGACAGACAACACAGTACAGACAGAGGATAATAAATAATGACTGTAGTGTGCAAGTTGTGCAATGTGCGATAAATAGAGTCCAGTGAGGTAGTAAAGTCAGTCAGTAAGAAAGAATTCCAGTTGCAGACAACCACATTCAGCTGGACATAGACAGTCTCTTGGGATAATGAAGTCCTGTGAATAAGTAAGACAAATAAGAAAGTCAATACATGAAAAGAAACTGAATGTATACTTACCAGTTGCACAGTTGCAGATGAATAGAAAATCAGTCAGATTGAGTTCCAGATGCAGACAACCACATCCAACTGGACATGGATAGTCTCTTAGGTTCATGAGGTCCTGTAAACAAGACAAAGAAGAAAGTAAATACATGAAAAGAAACTGAATGTATACTTACCCGTTACAAAGTTGCAGATGAATACAAATCTAGTAAGAAAGAATTCCAGATGCAGACAACCACATCCAACTGGACATGGATAGTCTCTTAGAATCATGAGGTCCTGTAAACAAGACAAAGAAGAAAGTAAATACATGAAAAGAAACTGAATGTATACTTACGTATTACACAGTTGCAGATGAATAGAAAGTCAGTCAGATTGAGATCCAGATGCAGACAACGGCAAACACTTGGAGATCGATAGCCTCTTGGGATCATGAAGTCATGTGAACAAATAAGACTAAGAAGAAAGTCAATACATGAAAAGAAACTGAAAGCTTACTTACCGATTACACAGTTGCAGATAAATTGAAAGTCAGTCAGATTGAGATCCAGATGCAGACAACGGCAAACACTTGGAGATCGATAGCCTCTTGGGATCATGAAGTCCTGTCAACAAGTCAGACAAAGAAGAAAGTCAACACATGAAAAGAAACTGAATGTTTACTTACCTGTTACACAGTTGCAGATGAATACACAGCCAGTAAGAAAGAACTCCAGATACAGACAACTACATACAGATGGACATGGATAGTGTCTTGCGATCATGAAGTCCTGTGAACAAGTAAAACAAAAAAAAAAGTCAAATCATGAAAAGAAACTGAATGCTTACTTACCGATTACATAGTTGCAGATGAAAAAAAGCCAGTAAGCTAGAGTTCCAGATTCAGACAACCATATACAGTTGATGTATAGTCTCTTGAGATCATGATGTCCTCTGAAAGGGACAAAATGAAAGTCAATACATGAAAAGAAATGGAATGTATACTTACCTTTTACACAGTTGCAGACTAATACACAGCCAGTAAGAAAGACTTCCAGATGCAGACAACCACATACAGCTGGACTTGAATATCTCTTGGGATCATGAAGTCCTGACAAAGAGTAAGACAAAGATGAAAATCAAAATATGAAAAGAAACTGAATGTATACTTACCTGTTACACAGTTGCAGATGAAAAAAAGGCCAGTAAGCCGGAGTTCCAGATGCAGACAACCATATACAGTTGATGTAACGTCTCTTGGGATGACGAGGTCCTGTGAACAAGTAAAACAATGAAGAAAGTTAATACATGAAAAGAAACTGAATGTTTACTTACCTGTTACACAATTGCAGATGAATACACAGCAAGAAAGAAAGAATTCCAGATGCAGACAACATACAGATGGACATGGACAGTCTCTTGGGAACATGAAGGCCTGAGAACAAGTAAGACAAAGAAGAAAGTCAATACATGAAAAGAAACTGAATGTATACTTACTTGTTACACAGTTGCAGATGAAAAAAAAAAAAAAAAACGTAAGCCAGAGTTCCAGATTCAGACAACCATATACAGTTGATGTATAGCCTCTTGGGATCACAAAATCCTGTGAACAAGTAAGACAAAGAAGGAAGTCAATAAATGAAAATAAACTGAATGCTTACTTACCGATTACACAGATGCAGATGAATAGAAAATCAGTCAGATTGAGATCCAGATGCAGACAACGGCAAACACTTGGAGATCGACAGACTCTTGGGATCATGAGGTCCTGTAAACAAGACAAAAAGAAATTCAATACATGAAAAGAAACTGAATGTATACTTACCTGTTACACAGTTGCAGATGAATACACAGCCAATAAGACGAAAAATCCAGATGCAGACAACCACATACAGCTGGATATGGACAGTCTCTTGGGATCATGAAGTCCTGTGAACAAGTAAGACAGAAGAAAATCAAAATATGAAAAGAAACTGAACGTATACTTACCTGTTACACAGTTGCAGATGAATAGAAAGACAGTCAGATTGAGTTCCAGATGCAGACAACGGCAAACAGCTGGAGATGAATAGTCTTTTGGGATCATGAGGTCCTGTAAACAAGACAAAAAGATAGTCAATACATGAAAAGAAACCGAATGTATACTTACCTGTTAAACAGTTGCAGATGAATACACAGCCAATAAGACGTAAAATCCAGATGCAGATGAATAGTCTCTTGGGCTCATGAGGTCCTGTAAACAAGACAAAGAAGAAAGTCAATGCAGGAAAAGAAACGGAATGTATACTGACCTGTTACACAGTTGCAGATGAATATACAGCCAGTAAGAAAGAAATCCAGATGCAGACAACCACATACAGCTGGACATTGACAGTCTCATGAGATCATGAAGTCCTGTGAATAAGTAAGACAAAGAAGAAAGTCAATACTTGAAAAGAAACTGAATGCTTACTTAGCAATTACACAGTTGCAGATGAATAGAAAGTCAGTCAGATTGAGATCCAGATGCAGACGACGGCAAACACTTGGAGATCGATAGCCTCTTGGGATCACGAAGTCCTGTCAACACGACAAAGAAGAAAATCAAAATATGAAAAGAAACTGAATGCTTACTTACCGTTTACACAGTTGCAGGTGAATAGAAAGTCAGTCAGATTGAGATCCAGATGCACACAACGGCAAACACTTGGAGATCGATAGCCTCTTGGGATCATGAAGTCCTGTGAACAAGTAAGACAAAGAAGAAAATCAAAATATGAAAAGAAACTGAATGTTTACTTACCTGTAACACAGTTGCAGATGATTACACAGCCAATAACACGAAAAATCCAGATGCAGAAAACCACATACAGCTGGACATCGATAGGCTCTTGGGATCATGAAATCCTATAAACAAGACAAAAAGAAGTCAATACATGAAAAGAAACTGAATGTATACTTACCTGTTGCAAAGTTGCAGATAAATACAAAGCCAGTAAGAAAGAGTTCCAGATGCAGACAACCACATACAGCTGGACAAGGACAGTCTCTTGGGATCATGAAGTCCTGTGAACAAGTAAGACAAAGAAGAAAGTCAATACATGGAAAGAAACTGAATGTATACTTACCTGTTACAAAGTTGCAGATGAATACAAATCCAGTAAGAAAGAATTCCAGATGCAGACAACCACATCCAGCTGGACATGGATAGTCTCTTGGGATCATGAGGTCCTGTAAACAATACAAAGAAGAAAGTCAATATATGAAAAGAAACTGAATATATACTTACCGATTACACAGTTGCAGATGAATAGAAAGTCAGTCAGATTGAGTTCCAGATGCAGACAATGGCAAATACTTGGAGATCGATAGCCTCTTGGGATCATGAAGTCCTGTGAACAAGTAAGACAAAGAAGAAAATCAAAATATGAAAAGAAACGGAATGCTTACTTACCGATTACACAGTTGCAGATGAAAACATAGCCATTAAGAAAGAATTTCAGATGCAGACAACCTCGTACAGCTGGACATGGATAGCCTCTTGGGATCATGAAGTCCTGTGAACAAGTAAGCCAAAGAAGAAAATCAAAATATGAAAAGAAATTGTATGTATACTTACCTGTAACACAGTTGCAGATGAATACACAGCCAATAAGACGTAAAATCCAGATGCAGACAACGGCAAACAGCTGGAGATGAATAGTCTCTTGGGATCATGAGGTCCTGTGAATAAGACAAAAAAAAGTCAATACATGAAAACAAACTGAATGTATACTTACCTGTTACACAGTTGCAGATGAAAAGAAACGGAATGTATACTTATCTGTTGCACAGTTGCAGATGAATAGAAAGTCAGTCAGATTGAGTTCCAGATGCAGACAACGGCAAACACTTGGAGATCTATAGCCTCTTGGGATCATGAAGTCCTGTCAAGAAGTAAGACAAAGAAGAAAATCAAAACATGAAAACAAACTGAATGTATACTTACCTTTTACACAGTTGCAGATGAATACACAAGTCAAGTCAAGTCAAGTCAAGTGGGTTTATTGTCATTTCAACTACATACAGAGTACACAGTGAAACGAAACAACGTTCCTCCCGGACCATGGTGCAACATAGACAGTGCATACAAGACACAAGTGCAACACAAACAAACAAGTGCGGACAGACAACACAGTACAGACAGAGGATAATAAATAATGACTGTAGTGTGCAAGTTGTGCAATGTGCGATAAATAGAGTCCAGTGAGGTAGTAAAGTCAGTCAGTAAGAAAGAATTCCAGTTGCAGACAACCACATACAGCTGGACATAGACAGTCTCTTGGGATAATGAAGTCCTGTGAATAAGTAAGACAAATAAGAAAGTCAATACATGAAAAGAAACTGAATGTATACTTACCAGTTGCACAGTTGCAGATGAATAGAAAATCAGTCAGATTGAGTTCCAGATGCAGACAACCACATCCAACTGGACATGGATAGTCTCTTAGGTTCATGAGGTCCTGTAAACAAGACAAAGAAGAAAGTAAATACATGAAAAGAAACTGAATGTATACTTACCCGTTACAAAGTTGCAGATGAATACAAATCTAGTAAGAAAGAATTCCAGATGCAGACAACCACATCCAACTGGACATGGATAGTCTCTTAGAATCATGAGGTCCTGTAAACAAGACAAAGAAGAAAGTAAATACATGAAAAGAAACTGAATGTATACTTACGTATTACACAGTTGCAGATGAATAGAAAGTCAGTCAGATTGAGATCCAGATGCAGACAACGGCAAACACTTGGAGATCGATAGCCTCTTGGGATCATGAAGTCATGTGAACAAGTAAGACTAAGAAGAAAGTCAATACGTGAAAAGAAACTGAAAGCTTACTTACCGATTACACAGTTGCAGATAAATTGAAAGTCAGTCAGATTGAGATCCAGATGCAGACAACGGCAAACACTTGGAGATCGATAGCCTCTTGGGATCATGAAGTCCTGTCAACAAGTAAGACAAAGAAGAAAGTCAATACATGAAAAGAAACTGAATGTTTACTTACCTGTTACACAGTTGCAGATGAATACACAGCCAGTAAGAAAGAACTCCAGATACAGACAACTACATACAGATGGACATGGATAGTGTCTTGCGATCATGAAGTCCTGTGAACAAGTAAAACAAAAAAAAAAGTCAAATCATGAAAAGAAACTGAATGCTTACTTACCGATTACATAGTTGCAGATGAAAAAAAGCCAGTAAGCTAGAGTTCCAGATTCAGACAACCATATACAGTTGATGTATAGTCTCTTGAGATCATGAGGTCCTCTGAAAGGGACAAAATGAAAGTCAATACATGAAAAGAAATGGAATGTATACTTACCTTTTACACAGTTGCAGACTAATACACAGCCAGTAAGAAAGACTTCCAGATGCAGACAACCACATACAGCTGGACTTGAATATCTCTTGGGATCATGAAGTCCTGACAAAGAGTAAGACAAAGATGAAAATCAAAATATGAAAAGAAACTGAATGTATACTTACCTGTTACACAGTTGCAGATGAAAAAAAGGCCAGTAA
This sequence comes from Salminus brasiliensis, assembly GCF_030463535.1. Lineage (NCBI taxonomy): Eukaryota > Metazoa > Chordata > Actinopteri > Characiformes > Bryconidae > Salminus > Salminus brasiliensis. The sequence continues at coordinate 23,112,480 of NC_132883.1, read as the reverse complement.
GCCGGATTTCCAGATGCAGACAACCATATACAGTTGATGTAAAGTCTCTTGGGATGACGAGGTCCTGTGAACAAGTAAAACAATGAAGAAAGTTAATACATGAAAAGAAACTGAATGTTTACTTACCTGTTACACAATTGCAGATGAATACACAGCAAGAAAGAAAGAATTCCAGATGCAGACAACATACAGCTGGACATGGACAGTCTCTTGGGAACATGAAGGCCTGTGAACAAGTAAGACAAAGAAGAAAGTCAATACATGAAAAGAAACTGAATGTATACTTACTTGTTACACAGTTGCAGATGAAAAAAAAAAAAAAACGTAAGCCAGAGTTCCAGATTCAGACAACCATATACAGTTGATGTATAGCCTCTTGGGATCACAAAATCCTGTGAACAAGTAAGACAAAGAAGGAAGTCAATAAATGAAAATAAACTGAATGCTTACTTACCGATTACACAGATGCAGATGAATAGAAAATCAGTCAGATTGAGATCCAGATGCAGACAACGGCAAACACTTGGAGATCGACAGACTCTTGGGATCATGAGGTCCTGTAAACAAGACAAAAAGAAATTCAATACATGAAAAGAAACTGAATGTATACTTACCTGTTACACAGTTGCAGATGAATACACAGCCAATAAGACGAAAAATCCAGATGCAGACAACCACATACAGCTGGACATGGACAGTCTCTTGGGATCATGAAGTCCTGTGAACAAGTAAGACAGAAGAAAATCAAAATATGAAAAGAAACTGAACGTATACTTACCTATTACACAGTTGCAGATGAATAGAAAGACAGCCAGATTGAGTTCCAGATGCAGACAACGGCAAACAGCTGGAGATGAATAGTCTTTTGGGATCATGAGGTCCTGTAAACAAGACAAAAAGAAAGTCAATACATGAAAAGAAACCGAATGTATACTTACCTGTTAAACAGTTGCAGATGAATACACAGCCAATAAGACGTAAAATCCAGATGCAGATGAATAGTCTCTTGGGCTCATGAGGTCCTGTAAACAAGACAAAGAAGAAAGTCAATGCAGGAAAAGAAACGGAATGTATACTGACCTGTTACACAGTTGCAGATGAATATACAGCCAGTAAGAAAGAAATCCAGATGCAGACAACCACATACAGCTGGACATTGACAGTCTCTTGAGATCATGAAGTCCTGTGAATAAGTAAGACAAAGAAGAAAGTCAATACTTGAAAAGAAACTGAATGCTTACTTAGCAATTACACAGTTGCAGATGAATAGAAAGTCAGTCAGATTGAGATCCAGATGCAGACGACGGCAAACACTTGGAGATCGATAGCCTCTTGGGATCACGAAGTCCTGTCAACACGACAAAGAAGAAAATCAAAATATGAAAAGAAACTGAATGCTTACTTACCGTTTACACAGTTGCAGGTGAATAGAAAGTCAGTCAGATTGAGATCCAGATGCACACAACGGCAAACACTTGGAGATCGATAGCCTCTTGGGATCATGAAGTCCTGTGAACAAGTAAGACAAAGAAGAAAATCAAAATATGAAAAGAAACTGAATGTTTACTTACCTGTAACACAGTTGCAGATGATTACACAGCCAATAACACGAAAAATCCAGATGCAGAAAACCACATACAGCTGGACATCGATAGGCTCTTGGGATCATGAAATCCTATAAACAAGACAAAAAGAAGTCAATACATGAAAAGAAACTGAATGTATACTTACCTGTTGCAAAGTTGCAGATAAATACAAAGCCAGTAAGAAAGAGTTCCAGATGCAGACAACCACATACAGCTGGACAAGGACAGTCTCTTGGGATCATGAAGTCCTGTGAACAAGTAAGACAAAGAAGAAAGTCAATACATGGAAAGAAACTGAATGTATACTTACCTGTTACAAAGTTGCAGATGAATACAAATCCAGTAAGAAAGAATTCCAGATGCAGACAACCACATCCAGCTGGACATGGATAGTCTCTTGGGATCATGAGGTCCTGTAAACAATACAAAGAAGAAAGTCAATATATGAAAAGAAACTGAATATATACTTACCGATTACACAGTTGCAGATGAATAGAAAGTCAGTCAGATTGAGTTCCAGATGCAGACAATGGCAAATACTTGGAGATCGATAGCCTCTTGGGATCATGAAGTCCTGTGAACAAGTAAGACAAAGAAGAAAATCAAAATATGAAAAGAAACGGAATGCTTACTTACCGATTACACAGTTGCAGATGAAAACATAGCCATTAAGAAAGAATTTCAGATGCAGACAACCTCGTACAGCTGGACATGGATAGCCTCTTGGGATCATGAAGTCCTGTGAACAAGTAAGCCAAAGAAGAAAATCAAAATATGAAAAGAAATTGTATGTATACTTACCTGTAACACAGTTGCAGATGAATACACAGCCAATAAGACGTAAAATCCAGATGCAGACAACGGCAAACAGCTGGAGATGAATAGTCTCTTGGGATCATGAGGTCCTGTGAATAAGACAAAAAAAAGTCAATACATGAAAACAAACTGAATGTATACTTACCTGTTACACAGTTGCAGATGAAAAGAAACGGAATGTATACTTATCTGTTGCACAGTTGCAGATGAATAGAAAGTCAGTCAGATTGAGTTCCAGATGCAGACAACGGCAAACACTTGGAGATCTATAGCCTCTTGGGATCATGAAGTCCTGTCAAGAAGTAAGACAAAGAAGAAAATCAAAACATGAAAACAAACTGAATGTATACTTACCTTTTACACAGTTGCAGATGAATACACAAGTCAAGTCAAGTCAAGTCAAGTGGGTTTATTGTCATTTCAACTACATACAGAGTACACAGTGAAACGAAACAACGTTCCTCCCGGACCATGGTGCAACATAGACAGTGCATACAAGACACAAGTGCAACACAAACAAACAAGTGCGGACAGACAACACAGTACAGACAGAGGATAATAAATAATGACTGTAGTGTGCAAGTTGTGCAATGTGCGATAAATAGAGTCCAGTGAGGTAGTAAAGTCAGTCAGTAAGAAAGAATTCCAGTTGCAGACAACCACATACAGCTGGACATAGACAGTCTCTTGGGATAATGAAGTCCTGTGAATAAGTAAGACAAATAAGAAAGTCAATACATGAAAAGAAACTGAATGTATACTTACCAGTTGCACAGTTGCAGATGAATAGAAAATCAGTCAGATTGAGTTCCAGATGCAGACAACCACATCCAACTGGACATGGATAGTCTCTTAGGTTCATGAGGTCCTGTAAACAAGACAAAGAAGAAAGTAAATACATGAAAAGAAACTGAATGTATACTTACGTATTACACAGTTGCAGATGAATAGAAAGTCAGTCAGATTGAGATCCAGATGCAGACAACGGCAAACACTTGGAGATCGATAGCCTCTTGGGATCATGAAGTCATGTGAACAAGTAAGACTAAGAAGAAAGTCAATACGTGAAAAGAAACTGAAAGCTTACTTACCGATTACACAGTTGCAGATAAATTGAAAGTCAGTCAGATTGAGATCCAGATGCAGACAACGGCAAACACTTGGAGATCGATAGCCTCTTGGGATCATGAAGTCCTGTCAACAAGTAAGACAAAGAAGAAAGTCAATACATGAAAAGAAACTGAATGTTTACTTACCTGTTACACAGTTGCAGATGAATACACAGCCAGTAAGAAAGAACTCCAGATACAGACAACTACATACAGATGGACATGGATAGTGTCTTGCGATCATGAAGTCCTGTGAACAAGTAAAACAAAAAAAAAAGTCAAATCATGAAAAGAAACTGAATGCTTACTTACCGATTACATAGTTGCAGATGAAAAAAAGGCAGTAAGCTAGAGTTCCAGATTCAGACAACCATATACAGTTGATGTATAGTCTCTTGAGATCATGAGGTCCTCTGAAAGGGACAAAATGAAAGTCAATACATGAAAAGAAATGGAATGTATACTTACCTTTTACACAGTTGCAGACTAATACACAGCCAGTAAGAAAGACTTCCAGATGCAGACAACCACATACAGCTGGACTTGAATATCTCTTGGGATCATGAAGTCCTGACAAAGAGTAAGACAAAGATGAAAATCAAAATATGAAAAGAAACTGAATGTATACTTACCTGTTACACAGTTGCAGATGAAAAAAAGGCCAGTAAGCCGGATTTCCAGATGCAGACAACCATATACAGTTGATGTAAAGTCTCTTGGGATGACGAGGTCCTGTGAACAAGTAAAACAATGAAGAAAGTTAATACATGAAAAGAAATTGAATGTTTACTTACCTGTTACACAATTGCAGATGAATACACAGCAAGAAAGAAAGAATTCCAGATGCAGACAACATACAGCTGGACATGGACAGTCTCTTGGGAACATGAAGGCCTGTGAACAAGTAAGACAAAGAAGAAAGTCAATACATGAAAAGAAACTGAATGTATACTTACTTGTTACACAGTTGCAGATGAAAAAAAAAAAAAAAAACGTAAGCCAGAGTTCCAGATTCAGACAACCATATACAGTTGATGTATAGCCTCTTGGGATCACAAAATCCTGTGAACAAGTAAGACAAAGAAGGAAGTCAATAAATGAAAATAAACTGAATGCTTACTTACCGATTACACAGATGCAGATGAATAGAAAATCAGTCAGATTGAGATCCAGATGCAGACAACGGCAAACACTTGGAGATCGACAGACTCTTGGGATCATGAGGTCCTGTAAACAAGACAAAAAGAAATTCAATACATGAAAAGAAACTGAATGTATACTTACCTGTTACACAGTTGCAGATGAATACACAGCCAATAAGACGAAAAATCCAGATGCAGACAACCACATACAGCTGGACATGGACAGTCTCTTGGGATCATGAAGTCCTGTGAACAAGTAAGACAAAGAAGAAAATCAAAATATGAAAAGAAACTGAATGTTTACTTACCTGTAACACAGTTGCAGATGATTACACAGCCAATAACACGAAAAATCCAGATGCAGAAAACCACATACAGCTGGACATCGATAGGCTCTTGGGATCATGAAATCCTATAAACAAGACAAAAAGAAGTCAATACATGAAAAGAAACTGAATGTATACTTACCTGTTGCAAAGTTGCAGATAAATACAAAGCCAGTAAGAAAGAGTTCCAGATGCAGACAACCACATACAGCTGGACAAGGACAGTCTCTTGGGATCATGAAGTCCTGTGAACAAGTAAGACAAAGAAGAAAGTCAATACATGGAAAGAAACTGAATGTATACTTACCTGTTACAAAGTTGCAGATGAATACAAATCCAGTAAGAAAGAATTCCAGATGCAGACAACCACATCCAGCTGGACATGGATAGTCTCTTGGGATCATGAGGTCCTGTAAACAATACAAAGAAGAAAGTCAATATATGAAAAGAAACTGAATATATACTTACCGATTACACAGTTGCAGATGAATAGAAAGTCAGTCAGATTGAGTTCCAGATGCAGACAATGGCAAATACTTGGAGATCGATAGCCTCTTGGGATCATGAAGTCCTGTGAACAAGTAAGACAAAGAAGAAAATCAAAATATGAAAAGAAACGGAATGCTTACTTACCGATTACACAGTTGCAGATGAAAACATAGCCATTAAGAAAGAATTTCAGATGCAGACAACCTCGTACAGCTGGACATGGATAGCCTCTTGGGATCATGAAGTCCTGTGAACAAGTAAGCCAAAGAAGAAAATCAAAATATGAAAAGAAATTGTATGTATACTTACCTGTAACACAGTTGCAGATGAATACACAGCCAATAAGACGTAAAATCCAGATGCAGACAACGGCAAACAGCTGGAGATGAATAGTCTCTTGGGATCATGAGGTCCTGTGAATAAGACAAAAAAAAGTCAATACATGAAAACAAACTGAATGTATACTTACCTGTTACACAGTTGCAGATGAAAAGAAACGGAATGTATACTTATCTGTTGCACAGTTGCAGATGAATAGAAAGTCAGTCAGATTGAGTTCCAGATGCAGACAACGGCAAACACTTGGAGATCTATAGCCTCTTGGGATCATGAAGTCCTGTCAAGAAGTAAGACAAAGAAGAAAATCAAAACATGAAAACAAACTGAATGTATACTTACCTTTTACACAGTTGCAGATGAATACACAAGTCAAGTCAAGTCAAGTCAAGTGGGTTTATTGTCATTTCAACTACATACAGAGTACACAGTGAAACGAAACAACGTTCCTCCCGGACCATGGTGCAACATAGACAGTGCATACAAGACACAAGTGCAACACAAACAAACAAGTGCGGACAGACAACACAGTACAGACAGAGGATAATAAATAATGACTGTAGTGTGCAAGTTGTGCAATGTGCGATAAATAGAGTCCAGTGAGGTAGTAAAGTCAGTCAGTAAGAAAGAATTCCAGTTGCAGACAACCACATACAGCTGGACATAGACAGTCTCTTGGGATAATGAAGTCCTGTGAATAAGTAAGACAAATAAGAAAGTCAATACATGAAAAGAAACTGAATGTATACTTACCAGTTGCACAGTTGCAGATGAATAGAAAATCAGTCAGATTGAGTTCCAGATGCAGACAACCACATCCAACTGGACATGGATAGTCTCTTAGGTTCATGAGGTCCTGTAAACAAGACAAAGAAGAAAGTAAATACATGAAAAGAAACTGAATGTATACTTACCCGTTACAAAGTTGCAGATGAATACAAATCTAGTAAGAAAGAATTCCAGATGCAGACAACCACATCCAACTGGACATGGATAGTCTCTTAGAATCATGAGGTCCTGTAAACAAGACAAAGAAGAAAGTAAATACATGAAAAGAAACTGAATGTATACTTACGTATTACACAGTTGCAGATGAATAGAAAGTCAGTCAGATTGAGATCCAGATGCAGACAACGGCAAACACTTGGAGATCGATAGCCTCTTGGGATCATGAAGTCATGTGAACAAGTAAGACTAAGAAGAAAGTCAATACGTGAAAAGAAACTGAAAGCTTACTTACCGATTACACAGTTGCAGATAAATTGAAAGTCAGTCAGATTGAGATCCAGATGCAGACAACGGCAAACACTTGGAGATCGATAGCCTCTTGGGATCATGAAGTCCTGTCAACAAGTAAGACAAAGAAGAAAGTCAATACATGAAAAGAAACTGAATGTTTACTTACCTGTTACACAGTTGCAGATGAATACACAGCCAGTAAGAAAGAACTCCAGATACAGACAACTACATACAGATGGACATGGATAGTGTCTTGCGATCATGAAGTCCTGTGAACAAGTAAAACAAAAAAAAAAGTCAAATCATGAAAAGAAACTGAATGCTTACTTACCGATTACATAGTTGCAGATGAAAAAAAGCCAGTAAGCTAGAGTTCCAGATTCAGACAACCATATACAGTTGATGTATAGTCTCTTGAGATCATGAGGTCCTCTGAAAGGGACAAAATGAAAGTCAATACATGAAAAGAAATGGAATGTATACTTACCTTTTACACAGTTGCAGACTAATACACAGCCAGTAAGAAAGACTTCCAGATGCAGACAACCACATACAGCTGGACTTGAATATCTCTTGGGATCATGAAGTCCTGACAAAGAGTAAGACAAAGATGAAAATCAAAATATGAAAAGAAACTGAATGTATACTTACCTGTTACACAGTTGCAGATGAAAAAAAGGCCAGTAAGCCGGATTTCCAGATGCAGACAACCATATACAGTTGATGTAAAGTCTCTTGGGATGACGAGGTCCTGTGAACAAGTAAAACAATGAAGAAAGTTAATACATGAAAAGAAATTGAATGTTTACTTACCTGTTACACAATTGCAGATGAATACACAGCAAGAAAGAAAGAATTCCAGATGCAGACAACATACAGCTGGACATGGACAGTCTCTTGGGAACATGAAGGCCTGTGAACAAGTAAGACAAAGAAGAAAGTCAATACATGAAAAGAAACTGAATGTATACTTACTTGTTACACAGTTGCAGATGAAAAAAAAAAAAAAAAACGTAAGCCAGAGTTCCAGATTCAGACAACCATATACAGTTGATGTATAGCCTCTTGGGATCACAAAATCCTGTGAACAAGTAAGACAAAGAAGGAAGTCAATAAATGAAAATAAACTGAATGCTTACTTACCGATTACACAGATGCAGATGAATAGAAAATCAGTCAGATTGAGATCCAGATGCAGACAACGGCAAACACTTGGAGATCGACAGACTCTTGGGATCATGAGGTCCTGTAAACAAGACAAAAAGAAATTCAATACATGAAAAGAAACTGAATGTATACTTACCTGTTACACAGTTGCAGATGAATACACAGCCAATAAGACGAAAAATCCAGATGCAGACAACCACATACAGCTGGACATGGACAGTCTCTTGGGATCATGAAGTCCTGTGAACAAGTAAGACAAAGAAGAAAATCAAAATATGAAAAGAAACTGAATGTTTACTTACCTGTAACACAGTTGCAGATGATTACACAGCCAATAACACGAAAAATCCAGATGCAGAAAACCACATACAGCTGGACATCGATAGGCTCTTGGGATCATGAAATCCTATAAACAAGACAAAAAGAAGTCAATACATGAAAAGAAACTGAATGTATACTTACCTGTTGCAAAGTTGCAGATAAATACAAAGCCAGTAAGAAAGAGTTCCAGATGCAGACAACCACATACAGCTGGACAAGGACAGTCTCTTGGGATCATGAAGTCCTGTGAACAAGTAAGACAAAGAAGAAAGTCAATACATGGAAAGAAACTGAATGTATACTTACCTGTTACAAAGTTGCAGATGAATACAAATCCAGTAAGAAAGAATTCCAGATGCAGACAACCACATCCAGCTGGACATGGATAGTCTCTTGGGATCATGAGGTCCTGTAAACAATACAAAGAAGAAAGTCAATATATGAAAAGAAACTGAATATATACTTACCGATTACACAGTTGCAGATGAATAGAAAGTCAGTCAGATTGAGTTCCAGATGCAGACAATGGCAAATACTTGGAGATCGATAGCCTCTTGGGATCATGAAGTCCTGTGAACAAGTAAGACAAAGAAGAAAATCAAAATATGAAAAGAAACGGAATGCTTACTTACCGATTACACAGTTGCAGATGAAAACATAGCCATTAAGAAAGAATTTCAGATGCAGACAACCTCGTACAGCTGGACATGGATAGCCTCTTGGGATCATGAAGTCCTGTGAACAAGTAAGCCAAAGAAGAAAATCAAAATATGAAAAGAAATTGTATGTATACTTACCTGTAACACAGTTGCAGATGAATACACAGCCAATAAGACGTAAAATCCAGATGCAGACAACGGCAAACAGCTGGAGATGAATAGTCTCTTGGGATCATGAGGTCCTGTGAATAAGACAAAAAAAAGTCAATACATGAAAACAAACTGAATGTATACTTACCTGTTACACAGTTGCAGATGAAAAGAAACGGAATGTATACTTATCTGTTGCACAGTTGCAGATGAATAGAAAGTCAGTCAGATTGAGTTCCAGATGCAGACAACGGCAAACACTTGGAGATCTATAGCCTCTTGGGATCATGAAGTCCTGTCAAGAAGTAAGACAAAGAAGAAAATCAAAACATGAAAACAAACTGAATGTATACTTACCTTTTACACAGTTGCAGATGAATACACAAGTCAAGTCAAGTCAAGTCAAGTGGGTTTATTGTCATTTCAACTACATACAGAGTACACAGTGAAACGAAACAACGTTCCTCCCGGACCATGGTGCAACATAGACAGTGCATACAAGACACAAGTGCAACACAAACAAACAAGTGCGGACAGACAACACAGTACAGACAGAGGATAATAAATAATGACTGTAGTGTGCAAGTTGTGCAATGTGCGATAAATAGAGTCCAGTGAGGTAGTAAAGTCAGTCAGTAAGAAAGAATTCCAGTTGCAGACAACCACATACAGCTGGACATAGACAGTCTCTTGGGATAATGAAGTCCTGTGAATAAGTAAGACAAATAAGAAAGTCAATACATGAAAAGAAACTGAATGTATACTTACCAGTTGCACAGTTGCAGATGAATAGAAAATCAGTCAGATTGAGTTCCAGATGCAGACAACCACATCCAACTGGACATGGATAGTCTCTTAGGTTCATGAGGTCCTGTAAACAAGACAAAGAAGAAAGTAAATACATGAAAAGAAACTGAATGTATACTTACCCGTTACAAAGTTGCAGATGAATACAAATCTAGTAAGAAAGAATTCCAGATGCAGACAACCACATCCAACTGGACATGGATAGTCTCTTAGAATCATGAGGTCCTGTAAACAAGACAAAGAAGAAAGTAAATACATGAAAAGAAACTGAATGTATACTTACGTATTACACAGTTGCAGATGAATAGAAAGTCAGTCAGATTGAGATCCAGATGCAGACAACGGCAAACACTTGGAGATCGATAGCCTCTTGGGATCATGAAGTCATGTGAACAAGTAAGACTAAGAAGAAAGTCAATACGTGAAAAGAAACTGAAAGCTTACTTACCGATTACACAGTTGCAGATAAATTGAAAGTCAGTCAGATTGAGATCCAGATGCAGACAACGGCAAACACTTGGAGATCGATAGCCTCTTGGGATCATGAAGTCCTGTCAACAAGTAAGACAAAGAAGAAAGTCAATACATGAAAAGAAACTGAATGTTTACTTACCTGTTACACAGTTGCAGATGAATACACAGCCAGTAAGAAAGAACTCCAGATACAGACAACTACATACAGATGGACATGGATAGTGTCTTGCGATCATGAAGTCCTGTGAACAAGTAAAACAAAAAAAAAAGTCAAATCATGAAAAGAAACTGAATGCTTACTTACCGATTACATAGTTGCAGATGAAAAAAAGCCAGTAAGCTAGAGTTCCAGATTCAGACAACCATATACAGTTGATGTATAGTCTCTTGAGATCATGAGGTCCTCTGAAAGGGACAAAATGAAAGTCAATACATGAAAAGAAATGGAATGTATACTTACCTTTTACACAGTTGCAGACTAATACACAGCCAGTAAGAAAGACTTCCAGATGCAGACAACCACATACAGCTGGACTTGAATATCTCTTGGGATCATGAAGTCCTGACAAAGAGTAAGACAAAGATGAAAATCAAAATATGAAAAGAAACTGAATGTATACTTACCTGTTACACAGTTGCAGATGAAAAAAAGGCCAGTAAGCCGGATTTCCAGATGCAGACAACCATATACAGTTGATGTAAAGTCTCTTGGGATGACGAGGTCCTGTGAACAAGTAAAACAATGAAGAAAGTTAATACATGAAAAGAAACTGAATGTTTACTTACCTGTTACACAATTGCAGATGAATACACAGCAAGAAAGAAAGAATTCCAGATGCAGACAACATACAGCTGGACATGGACAGTCTCTTGGGAACATGAAGGCCTGTGAACAAGTAAGACAAAGAAGAAAGTCAATACATGAAAAGAAACTGAATGTATACTTACTTGTTACACAGTTGCAGATGAAAAAAAAAAAAAAAAACGTAAGCCAGAGTTCCAGATTCAGACAACCATATACAGTTGATGTATAGCCTCTTGGGATCACAAAATCCTGTGAACAAGTAAGACAAAGAAGGAAGTCAATAAATGAAAATAAACTGAATGCTTACTTACCGATTACACAGATGCAGATGAATAGAAAATCAGTCAGATTGAGATCCAGATGCAGACAACGGCAAACACTTGGAGATCGACAGACTCTTGGGATCATGAGGTCCTGTAAACAAGACAAAAAGAAATTCAATACATGAAAAGAAACTGAATGTATACTTACCTGTTACACAGTTGCAGATGAATACACAGCCAATAAGACGAAAAATCCAGATGCAGACAACCACATACAGCTGGATATGGACAGTCTCTTGGGATCATGAAGTCCTGTGAACAAGTAAGACAGAAGAAAATCAAAATATGAAAAGAAACTGAACGTATACTTACCTGTTACACAGTTGCAGATGAATAGAAAGACAGTCAGATTGAGTTCCAGATGCAGACAACGGCAAACAGCTGGAGATGAATAGTCTTTTGGGATCATGAGGTCCTGTAAACAAGACAAAAAGAAAGTCAATACATGAAAAGAAACCGAATGTATACTTACCTGTTAAACAGTTGCAGATGAATACACAGCCAATAAGACGTAAAATCCAGATGCAGATGAATAGTCTCTTGGGCTCATGAGGTCCTGTAAACAAGACAAAGAAGAAAGTCAATGCAGGAAAAGAAACGGAATGTATACTGACCTGTTACACAGTTGCAGATGAATATACAGCCAGTAAGAAAGAAATCCAGATGCAGACAACCACATACAGCTGGACATTGACAGTCTCTTGAGATCATGAAGTCCTGTGAATAAGTAAGACAAAGAAGAAAGTCAATACTTGAAAAGAAACTGAATGCTTACTTAGCAATTACACAGTTGCAGATGAATAGAAAGTCAGTCAGATTGAGATCCAGATGCAGACGACGGCAAACACTTGGAGATCGATAGCCTCTTGGGATCACGAAGTCCTGTCAACACGACAAAGAAGAAAATCAAAATATGAAAAGAAACTGAATGCTTACTTACCATTTACACAGTTGCAGGTGAATAGAAAGTCAGTCAGATTGAGATCCAGATGCACACAACGGCAAACACTTGGAGATCGATAGCCTCTTGGGATCATGAAGTCCTGTGAACAAGTAAGACAAAGAAGAAAATCAAAATATGAAAAGAAACTGAATGTTTACTTACCTGTAACACAGTTGCAGATGATTACACAGCCAATAACACGAAAAATCCAGATGCAGACAACGGCAAACAGCTGGAGATGAATAGTCTCTTGGGATCATGAGGTCCTGTAAACAAAAGAAACTGAATGCTTTTCTACCGATTACACAGTTGCAGATGAATACACAGTCAGTAAGAAAAAATTCCAGATGCAGAAAACCACATACAGCTGGACATCGATAGGCTCTTGGGATCATGAAATCCTATAAACAAGACAAAAAGAAGTCAATACATGAAAAGAAACTGAATGTATACTTACCTGTTGCAAAGTTGCAGATGAATACAAAGCCAGTAAGAAAGAGTTCCAGATGCAGACAACCACATACAGCTGGACAAGGACAGTCTCTTGGGATCATGAAGTCCTGTGAACAAGTAAGACAAAGAAGAAAGTCAATACATGGAAAGAAACTGAATGTATACTTACCTGTTACAAAGTTGCAGATGAATACAAATCCAGTAAGAAAGAATTCCAGATGCAGACAACCACATCCAGCTGGGCATGGATAGTCTCTTGGGATCATGAGGTCCTGTAAACAATACAAAGAAGAAAGTCAATATATGAAAAGAAACTGAATATATACTTACCGATTACACAGTTGTAGATGAATAGAAAGTCAGTCAGATTGAGTTCCAGATGCAGACAATGGCAAATACTTGGAGATCGATAGCCTCTTGGGATCATGAAGTCCTGTGAACAAGTAAGACAAAGAAGAAAATCAAAATATGAAAAGAAACGGAATGCTTACTTACCGATTACACAGTTGCAGATGAAAACATAGCCATTAAGAAAGAATTTCAGATGCAGACAACCTCGTACAGCTGGACATGGATAGCCTCTTGGGATCATAAAGTCCTGTGAACAAGTAAGCCAAAGAAGAAAATCAAAATATGAAAAGAAATTGTATGTATACTTACCTGTAACACAGTTGCAGATGAATACACAGCCAATAAGACGTAAAATCCAGATGCAGACAACGGCAAACAGCTGGAGATGAATAGTCTCTTGGGATCATGAGGTCCTGTGAATAAGACAAAAAAAAGTCAATACATGAAAACAAACTGAATGTATACTTACCTGTTACACAGTTGCAGATGAAAAGAAACGGAATGTATACTTATCTGTTGCACAGTTGCAGATGAATAGAAAGTCAGTCAGATTGAGTTCCAGATGCAGACAACGGCAAACACTTGGAGATCTATAGCCTCTTGGGATCATGAAGTCCTGTCAAGAAGTAAGACAAAGAAGAAAATCAAAACATGAAAACAAACTGAATGTATACTTACCTTTTACACAGTTGCAGATGAATACACAAGTCAAGTCAAGTCAAGTCAAGTGGGTTTATTGTCATTTCAACTACATACAGAGTACACAGTGAAACGAAACAACGTTCCTCCCGGACCATGGTGCAACATAGACAGTGCATACAAGACACAAGTGCAACACAAACAAACAAGTGCGGACAGACAACACAGTACAGACAGAGGATAATAAATAATGACTGTAGTGTGCAAGTTGTGCAATGTGCGATAAATAGAGTCCAGTGAGGTAGTAAAGTCAGTCAGTAAGAAAGAATTCCAGTTGCAGACAACCACATACATCTGGACATGGATAGTCTCTTAGGTTCATGAGGTCCTGTAAACAAGACAAAGAAGAAAGTAAATACATGAAAAGAAACTGAATGTATACTTACCTGTTACAAAGTTGCAGATGAATACAAATCTAGTAAGAAAGAATTCCAGATGCAGACAACCACATCCAACTGGACATGGATAGTCTCTTAGAATCATGAGGTCCTGTAAACAAGACAAAGAAGAAAGTAAATACATGAAAAGAAACTGAATGTATACTTACCTGTTACACAGTTGCAGATGAATAGAAAATCAGTCAGATTGAGTTCCAGATGCAGACAACCACATCCAACTGGACATGGATAGTCTCTTAGGTTCATGAGGTCCTGTAAACAAGACAAAGAAGAAAGTAAATACATGAAAAGAAACTGAATGTATACTTACCTGTTACAAAGTTGCAGATGAATACAAATCTAGTAAGAAAGAATTCCAGATGCAGACAACCACATCCAACTGGACATGGATAGTCTCTTAGAATCATGAGGTCCTGTAAACAAGACAAAGAAGAAAGTAAATACATGAAAAGAAACTGAATGTATACTTACCTGTTACACAGTTGCAGATGAATAGAAAGTCAGTCAGATTGAGATCCAGATGCAGACAACGGCAAACACTTGGAGATCGATAGCCTCTTGGGATCATGAAGTCCTGTGAACAAGTAAGACAAAGAAGAAAATCAAAATATGAAAAGAAACTGAATGTTTACTTACCTGTAAAACAGTTGCAGATGAATACACAGCCAATAAGACGAAAAATCCAGATGCATTTGAATAGTCTCTTGGGATCACAAGGTCCTGTGAACAAGTAAGACAAAGAAGAAAGTCAATACATGAAAAGAAACGGAATGTATACTTACCTATTGCACAGTTGCAGATGAATAGAACGTCAGTCAGATTGAGATCCAGATGCAGACAACGGCAAACACTTGGAGATCGATAGCCTCTTGGGATCATGAGGTCCTGTAAACAAGATAAAAAGAAAGTCAATACATGAAAAGAAACTGAATGTATACTTACCTGTTACACTGTTGCAGATGAATACAAAGCCAATAAGATGAAAAATCCAGATGCAGATGAATATTCTCTTGGGATCATGAAGTCCTGTGAACAAGACAAAGATGAAAATCTAAATATGAAAAGAAACTGAATGTTTACTTACCTGTAACACAGTTGCAGACGAATACACAGCCAATAAGACGAAAAATTCAGATGCGGTTGAAAAGTCTCTTGGGATCACGAGGTCCTGTGAACATGTAAGACAAAGAAGAAAGTCAATACATGAAAAGAAACGGAATGCTTACTTACCGATTACACAGTTGCAGATGAAAACACAGCCAATAAGACGTAAAATCCAGATGCAGAAAACGGCAAACAGCTGGAGATGAATAGTCTCTTGGGATCACGAGGTCCTGTGAACATGTAAGACAAAGAAGAAAGTCAATACATGAAAAGAAACTGAATGTATACTTACCTGTTACAAAGTTGCAGATGAATACAAAGCCAATAAGAAAGAGTTCTAGATGAAGACAACCACATACAGCTGGACAAGGACAGTCTCTTTGGATTATGAAGTCCTGTGAACAAGTAAGACAAAGAAGAAAATCAAAATATGAAAAGAAACTGAATGTATACTTACGTGTAACACAGTTGCAGATGAATACACACCCAATAAGACATAAAATCCAGATGCAGAAAACGGCAAACAGGTGGAAATGAATAGTCTCTTGGGATCATGAGGTCCTGTAAACAAGTAAGACAAAGAAGAAAATCAAAATATGAAAAGAAACTGAATGTTTACTTACCTGTAACACAGTTGCAGATGAATACACAGCCAATAAGACAACAAATCCAGATGCAGATGAATAGTCTCTTGGGATCATGAGGTCCTGTAAACAAGACAAAGAAGAAAGTCAAAACATGAAAAGAAGCTGAAAGTATGCTTACCTGTTACACAGTTACAGATGAAAAGAAACGGAATGTATACTTACCTGTTGCACAGTTGCAGATGAATAGAAAGTCAGTCAGATTGAGTTCCAGATGCAGACAACGGCAAACACTTGGAGATCGATTGCCACTTGGGATCATGAACTCCTGTGAACAAGTAAGACAAAGAAGAAAATCAAAATATTATAAGAAATTGAATGTATACTTACCTATAACACAGTTGCAGATGAATACACAGCCAATAAGACGAAAAATCCAGATGCAGCTGAATAGTCTCTTGGGATCATGAGGTCCTGTAAACAAAACAAAAAAAAGTCAATACATGAATTGAAACGGAATGTATACTTACCTGTAACACAGTTGCAGATGAATACACAGCCAGTAAGAAAGAATTCCAGATGCAGACAACCACATCCAGCTGGACATGGAAAGTCTCTTGGGATCATGAGGTCCTGTAAACAAGACAAAGAAGAAAGTCAATACATGAAAAGAAACTGAATGTATACTTACCCGTTACACAGTTGCAGATGAATACACAGTCAGTAAGAAAGAATTCCAGATGCAGAAAACCACATACAGCTGGACATCGATAGGCTCTTGGGATCATGAAATCCTATTAACAAGACAAAGAAGAAAGTCAATACATGAAAAGAAACTGAATGTATACTTACCTGTTACAAAGTTGCAGATGAATACAAATCTAGTAAGAAAGAATTCCAGATGCAGATAACGGCAAACACTTGGAGATCGATAGCCTCTTGGGATCATGAAGTCCTGTGAACAAGTAAGACAAAGAAGAAAATCAAAATATGAAAAGAAACTGAATGTTTACTTACCTGTAAAACAGTTGCAGATGAATACACAGCCAATAAGACGAAAAATCCAGATGCATTTGAATAGTCTCTTGGGATCACAAGGTCCTGTGAACAAGTAAGACAAAAAAGAAAGTCAATACATGAAAAGAAACGGAATGTATACTTACCTATTGGACATTTGCAGATGAATAGAACGTCAGTCAGATTGAGTTCCAGATGCAGATAACGGCAAACACTTGGAGATCGATAGCCTCTTGGGATCATGAAGTCCTGTGAACAAGTAAGACAAAGAAGGAAATCAAAATATGAAAAGAAATTGAATGTATACTTACCTATAACACAGTTGCAGATGAATACACAGCCAATAAAACGTAAAATCCAGATGCAGACAACAGCAAACAGCTGGAGATGAATAGTCTCTTGGGATCATGAGGTCCTGTAAACAAGACAAAAAAAAGTCAATACATAAATAGAAACGGAATGTATACTTACCTGTTACACAGTTGCAGATGAATACACAGCCAGTAAGAAAGAGTTCCAGATGCAGACAACCACATACCGATAGACAAGGACAGTCTCTTGGGATCATGAAGTCCTGTGAACAAGTAAGACAGAGAAGAAAGTCAATACATGAAAAGAAACTGAATGTATACTTACCTGTTACACAGTTGCAAATGAATAGAACGTCAGTCAGATTGAGTTCCAGATGCAGACAACGGCAAACACTTGGAGATCGATAGCCTCTTGGGATCATGAAGTCCTGTCAAGAAGTAAGACAAAGAAGAAAATCAAAACATGAAAACAAACTGAATGTATACTTACCTGTTACACAGTTGCAGATGAATACCCAGTCAGTAAGAAAGAATTCCAGATGCAGACAATCACATACAGCTGGACATGGACAGTCTCTTGGGATCATGAAGTCCTGTGAATAAGTAAGACAAATAAGAAGGTCAATACAAGAAAAGAAACTGAATGTATACTTACCTGTTACACAGTTGCAGATGAAAAGAAACGGAATGTATACTTACCTGTTACACAGTTGCAGATGAAAAGAAATTGAATGTATACTTACCTATCACACAGTTGCAGATGAATACAGAGCCAATAAAATGTAAAATCCAGATGCAGACAACGGCAAAAAGCTGGAGATCTATAGCCTCTTGGGATCATGAGGTCCTGTAAACAAGACAAAAAGAAAGTCAATACATGAAAAGAAACTGAATGTATACTTGCCTATTACAAAGTTGCAGATGAATACAAAGCCAGTAAGAAAGAATTCCAGATGCAGACAACGACATCCAGCTGGACATGGATAGTCTCTTGGGATCATGAGGTCCTGTAAACAAGACAAAGAAGAAAGTCAATACATGAAAAGAAACCGAATGTATACTTACCTGTTACACAGTTGCAGATGAATACACAGCCAATAAGAGAAACAATCCAGATGCAGATGAATAGTCTCTTGGGATAATGAGGTCCTGTAAACAAGACAAAGAAGAAAGTCAATACATGAAAAGAAGCTGAATGTATACTTACCTGTTACAAAGTTGCAGATGAATACACAGCCATTAAGAAAGAATTCCAGATGTAGACAACCACAAATAATTGGACATGGACAGTCTCTTGGGATCATGAAGTCCTGTGAACAAGTGAGACAACGAAGAAAGTCAATACATGAAAAGAAACTGAATGTATACTTACCTGTTACACTGTTGCAGATGAATACACAGTCAGTAAGAAAGAATTTCAGATGCAGACAACCACATACAGCTGGACATCGATAGCCTCTTGGGATCATGAGGTCCTGTAAACAAGACAAAAAGAAAGTCAATACATGAAAAGAAACTGAATGTATACTTACCTGTTACACAGTTGCAGTTGAAAAAAAGCCAGTAAGCCAGAGTTCCAGATTCAGACATCCATATACATTTGATGTATAGTCTCTTGGGATCACGTGGTCCTGTGAACAAGTAAGACAAAGAAGAAAATCAAAATATGAGAAGAAACTGAATGTATACTTATCTGTAACACAGTTGCAGATGAATACACAGCCAATAAGACGTAAAATCCAGATGCAGATGAATAGTCTCTTTGGTTCATGAGGTCCTGTAAACAAGACAAAGAATAAAGTCAATACATTAAAAAAAACTGGATGCTGACTTACCGATTACACAGTTGCAGATGAATACACAGCCATTAAGAAAGAATTCCAGATTCAGACAACCACATACAGCTGGACATGGAAAGACTCCTTGGATCATGAAGTCCTGTCAACAAGTAAGACAAAGAAGAAAATCAAAATATGAAAAGAAACTGAATGTATACTTACCTGTTACACAGTTGCAGATGAATACACAGCCAAGAAGACGAAAAATCCAGATGCAGACAAAGGCAAACAGCTGGAGATGAATAGTCTCTTGGGATCATGAAGTCCTGTGAACAAGTAAGACAAAGAAGAATGTCAATACATGAAAAGAAGCTGAATGTATACTTACCTGTTACACAGTTGCAGATGAAAAAAAAGCCAGTAAGCCAGAGTTCCAGATTCACACAACCATATACAGTTGATGTATTGTCTCTTGGGATCATGAAGTCCTGTGAACAAGTAAGACAAAGAAGAAAGTCAAAACATGAAAAGAAACTGAATGTATACTTACCTATAACACAGTTGCAGATGAATACACAGCCAATAAAACGTAAAATCCAGATGCAGACAACAGCAAACAGCTGGAGATGAATAGTCTCTTGGGATCATGAGGTCCTGTAAACAAGACAAAAAAAAGTCAATACATAAATAGAAACGGAATGTATACTTACCTGTTACACAGTTGCAGATGAATACACAGCCAGTAAGAAAGAGTTCCAGATGCAGACAACGACATACCGATAGACAAGGACAGTCTCTTGGGATCATGAAGTCCTGTGAACAAGTAAGACAGAGAAGAAAGTCAATACATGAAAAGAAACTGAATGTATACTTACCTGTTACACAGTTGCAAATGAATAGAACGTCAGTCAGATTGAGTTCCAGATGCAGACAACGGCAAACACTTGGAGATCGATAGCCTCTTGGGATCATGAAGTCCTGTCAAGAAGTAAGACAAAGAAGAAAATCAAAACATGAAAACAAACTGAATGTATACTTACCTGTTACACAGTTGCAGATGAATACCCAGTCAGTAAGAAAGAATTCCAGATGCAGACAATCACATACAGCTGGACATGGACAGTCTCTTGGGATCATGAAGTCCTGTGAATAAGTAAGACAAATAAGAAGGTCAATACAAGAAAAGAAACTGAATGTATACTTACCTGTTACACAGTTGCAGATGAAAAGAAACGGAATGTATACTTACCTGTTACACAGTTGCAGATGAAAAGAAATTGAATGTATACTTACCTATCACACAGTTGCAGATGAATACAGAGCCAATAAAATGTAAAATCCAGATGCAGACAACGGCAAAAAGCTGGAGATCTATAGCCTCTTGGGATCATGAGGTCCTGTAAACAAGACAAAAAGAAAGTCAATACATGAAAAGAAACTGAATGTATACTTGCCTATTACAAAGTTGCAGATGAATACAAAGCCAGTAAGAAAGAATTCCAGATGCAGACAACGACATCCAGCTGGACATGGATAGTCTCTTGGGATCATGAGGTCCTGTAAACAAGACAAAGAAGAAAGTCAATACATGAAAAGAAACTGAATGTATACTTACCTGTTACACAGTTGCAGATGAATACACAGCCAATAAGAGAAACAATCCAGATGCAGATGAATAGTCTCTTGGGATAATGAGGTCCTGTAAACAAGACAAAGAAGAAAGTCAATACATGAAAAGAAGCTGAATGTATACTTACCTGTTACAAAGTTGCAGATGAATACACAGCCATTAAGAAAGAATTCCAGATGTAGACAACCACAAATAATTGGACATGGACAGTCTCTTGGGATCATGAAGTCCTGTGAACAAGTGAGACAACGAAGAAAGTCAATACATGAAAAGAAACTGAATGTATACTTACCTGTTACACTGTTGCAGATGAATACACAGTCAGTAAGAAAGAATTCCAGATGCAGACAACCACATACAGCTGGACATCGATAGCCTCTTGGGATCATGAGGTCCTGTAAACAAGACAAAAAGAAAGTCAATACATGAAAAGAAACTGAATGTATACTTACCTGTTACACAGTTGCAGTTGAAAAAAAGCCAGTAAGCCAGAGTTCCAGATTCAGACATCCATATACATTTGATGTATCGTCTCTTGGGATCACGTGGTCCTGTGAACAAGTAAGACAAAGAAGAAAGTCAATACATGAAAAGAAATTGAATGTATACTTACCTGTTACACAGTTGCAGATGAATAGAAAGTCAGTAAGATTGAGATCCTGATGCAGACAACGACAAACACTTGGAGATCGATAGCCTCTTGGGATCACAAAGTCCTGTGAACAAGTAAGACAAAGAAGAAAATCAAAATATGAGAAGAAACTGAATGTATACTTATCTGTAACACAGTTGCAGATGAATACACAGCCAATAAGACGTAAAATCCAGATGCAGATGAATAGTCTCTTTGGTTCATGAGGTCCTGTAAACAAGACAAAGAATAAAGTCAATACATTAAAAAAAACTGGATGCTGACTTACCGATTACACAGTTGCAGATGAATACACAGCCATTAAGAAAGAATTCCAGATTCAGACAACCACATACAGCTGGACATGGAAAGACTCCTTGGATCATGAAGTCCTGTCAACAAGTAAGACAAAGAAGAAAATCAAAATATGAAAAGAAACTGAATGTATACTTACCTGTTACACAGTTGCAGATGAATACACAGCCAAGACGACGAAAAATCCAGATGCAGACAAAGGCAAACAGCTGGAGATGAATAGTCTCTTGGGATCATGAAGTCCTGTGAACAAGTAAGACAAAGAAGAATGTCAATACATGAAAAGAAGCTGAATGTATACTTACCTGTTACACAGTTGCAGATGAAAAAAAAGCCAGTATGCCAGAGTTCCAGATTCACACAACCATATACAGTTGATGTATTGTCTCTTGGGATCATGAAGTCCTGTGAACAAGTAAGACAAAGAAGAAAGTCAAAACATGAAAAGAAACTGAATGTATACTTACCTGTTACACAGTTGCAGATGAAAAAAAAAGCTAGTAAGCCAGAGGTCCAGATGCAGATAAGAAACTGAATGCTTAGTTACAGATTAATAGAATTAGTTGCAGATGAATAGAAAGTCAGATTGAGTTCCAGATGCAGACAACGGAGGACACATTTCGCTGTACAATGTACACTGTACAGTGACAAATACGTGCACCTTACCTTACCTTGGGATCATGAGGTCCTGTAAACAAGAAAAAAAGAAAGTCAATACATGAAAAGAAACTGAATGCTTACTTACCGATTACACAGTTGGAGATGAATACACAGCCATTAAGAAAGAATTCCAGATGCAGACAATCACATCCAGCTGGACATGGATAGTCTCTTGGGATCATGAAGTCCTGTGAACAAGTAAGACAAAGAAGAAAGTCAATACATGAAAAGAAACTGAATGCTTACTTACCTTTTACAAACTTGCAGATGAATACAAATCCAGTAAGAAAGAAATCCAGATGCAGAAAACCACATACAGCTGGACATCGATAGCCTCTTGGGATCATGAAATCCTATAAACAAGACAAAAAGAAGTCAATACATGAAAAGAAACTAAATGTATACTTACCTGTTACACAGTTGCAGATGAAAAAAAAGCTAGTAAGCCAGAGTTCCAGATGCAGATAACCATATACAGTTGATGTATCGTCTCTTGGGATCACGATGTTCTGTGAACAAGTAAGATAAAGAAGAAAGTCAATACATGAAAAGAAACTGAATGCTTACTTACCGATTACACAGTTGCAGATGAATAGAAAGTCAGTCAGATTGAGATCCAGATGCAGACAACGGCAAACACTTGGAGATCGATAGCCTCTTGGGATCATGAAGTCCTGTCAACAAGTAAGACAAAGAAGAAAATCCAAATATGAAAAGAAACTGAATGTATACTTACCTGTAACACAGTTGCAGATTAATACACAGCCAATAAGATGAAAAATCAAGATGCAGACAATGGCAAACAGCTGGAGATGAATAGTCTCTTGGGATCATGAGGTCCTGTAAACAAGTAAGACAAAGAAGAAAGTCAATACATGAAAAGAAACTGAATGCTTACTTACCGATTACACAGTTGCAGATGAAAAAAATAAAGCCAGTAAACCAGAGTTCCAGATTCAGACAACCATATACAGTTGATTTATAGTCTCTTGGGATCATGAGGTACTGTGAACAAGTAAGACAAAGAAGAAAGTCAATACATGAAAAGAAACTGAATGTATACTTACCTGTTACACAGTTGCAGATGAATACACAGTCAGCAAGAAAGAATTCCAGATGCAGACAACCATATACAGCTGGAGATCGATAGCCTCTTGGGATCATGAGGTCCTGTAAACAAGACAAAAAGAAAGTCAATACATGAAAAGTAACTGAATTTATACTTACCTGTTACACTGTTGCAGATAAATACACAGTCAGTAAGAAAGAATTCCAGATGCAGACAACCACAAATAGCTGGACATGGACAGTCTCTTGGGATCATGAAGTCCTGTGAACAAGTGAGACAACGAAGAAAGTCAATACATGAAAAGAAACTGAATGTATACTTACCTGTTACAAAGTTGCAGATGAAAACAAAGCCAGTAAGAAAGAATTCCAGATCCAGACAACCACATCCAGCTGGACACGGATAGTCTCTAGGGATCATGAGGTCCTGTAAACAAGACAAAGAAGAAAGTCAATACATGAAAAGAAACTGAATGTATACTTACCTGTTACACAGTTGCAGATGAATAGGAAGCAAGTTAGATTGAGTTCCAGATGCAGACAACGGCAAGCACTTGGAGATCGATAGCCTCTTGGGATCATGAAGTCCTGTCAAGAAGTAAGACAAAGAAGAAAATCAAAACATGAAAAGAAACTGAATGTATACTTACCTGTTACACTGTTGCAGATGAATACACAGTCAGTAAGAAAGAATTCCAGATGCAGAAAACCACATACAGCTGGACATCGATAGCCTCTTGGGATCATGAGGTCCTGTAAACAAGACAAAAAGAAAGTCAATACATGAAAAGAAACTGAATGTATACTTACCTTTTACACAGTTGCAGTTGAAAAAAAGCCAGTAAGCCAGAGTTCCAGATTCAGACAACCATATACAGTTGATGTATAGTCTCCTGGGATCACGAGGTTCTGTGAACAAGTAAGACAAAGAAGAAAGTCAATACATGAAAAGAAACTGAATGCTTAGTTACAGATTAATAGAATTATTTGCAGATGAATAGAAAGTCAGTCAGATTGAGTTCCAGATGCAGACAACGGCAAACACTTGGAGATCGATAGCCTCTTGGGATCATGAAGTCCTGTCAACAAGTAAGACAAAGAAGAAAATCAAAACATGAAAAGAAACTGAATGTATACTTACCTGTTACACAGTTGCAGATGAATACACAGTCAGTAAGAAAGAATTCCAGATGCAGACAACCACATACAGCTGGACATCGGTAGCCTCTTGGGATCATGAAGTCCTGTAAACAAGACAAAAAGAAAGTCAATACATGAAAAGAAACTGAATGTATACTTACCTGTTACACAGTTGCAGATGAACACACAGCCAATAAGACGAAAAATCCAGATGAAGACAATGGCAAACACTTGGAGATCGATAGCCTCTTGGGATCATGAAGTCCTGTCAACAAGTAAGACAAAGAAGAAAATCAAAACATGAAAAGAAACTGAATTTATACTTACCTGTTACACAGTTGCAGATGAATACACAGTCAGTAAGAAAGAATTCCAGATGCAGACAACGGAGGACACCTTTCGCTGTACAGTGTGCACTGTACAGTGAAAAATACGTGCACCTTACCTTACCTTGGGATCATGAGGTCCTGTAAACAAGAAAAAAAGAAAGTCAATACATGAAAAGAAACTGAATGCTTACTTACCGATTACACAGTTGGAGATGAATACACAGCCATTATGAAAGAATTCCAGATGCAGACAACCACATACAGCTGGACATGGACAGACTCTTGGGATCATGAAGTCCTGTGAACAAGTAAGACAAAATAGAAAGTCAATACATGAAAAGAAGCTGAATGTATACTTACCTGTTACACAGTTGCAGATGAAAAAAAGCCAGTAAGCCAGAGTTCCAGATTCAGTCAACCATATACAGTTGATGTATAGTCTCCTGGGATCATGAAGTCCTGTGAACAAGTAAGACAAAGAAAAAAGTAAATACATGAAAAGAAACTGAATGTATACTTACCTGTAACACAGTTGCAGATGAACACACAGCCAATAAGACGAAAAATCCAGATGAAGGCAATGGCAAACACTTGGAGATCGATAGCCTCTTGGGATCATGAAGTCCTGTCAACAAATAAGACAAAGAAGAAAATCAAAACATAAAAAGAAACTGAATGTATACTTACCTGTTACACAGTTACAGATGAATACACAGTCAGTAAGAAAGAATTCCAGATGCAGGCAACCACATACAGCTGGAAACCGATAGCCTCTTGGGATCATGAAGTCCTGTAAACAAGACAAAAAGAAAGTCAATACATGAATCAGAATCAGAATCTCTTTATTTCATATGTTACACATACAAGGAATTTGTCTTGGTGAGAGCAACACGTATGACAAGTAACAAAAAAAAAAAAATCACAGAATATTCTTAAACTAAAGGAAAATGACACTAAACAATAAATAGGGTATGGGATAAATTAAAAAAGTAAAAAGTACTAAGGTAAAAAAGAGCTGAAAATATATTTACAGAAAAGAACATCTGTACAGGTGTGCAAATAGTCATAGTGCAAAATAGGCAGAGTGCAAAATAGCTGTTCAGTCCGGTTTGGTACAGTTCAGTTGTAAGTTTTGAGGTTTACAGTGGGAGGTGTCCACTGTGATTGAGGAGCGCTACAGCTCTGGGGAAGAAGCTGTTAGCATGACGTGTTGTGCTGGTTTTGATGGACCGCAGTCTTCTACCCGAGGGGAATGTCTGGAAGAGGAGGTGTCCAGGATGTGAGGGGTCAGATGTAATCTTGCCAGCCCGCTTCCTCATCCTGCTGGTGTAGATCTGCTGAAGTGATGGCAGGTTACATCCGATGATCCTCTCTGCTGTCCTGATGATGCGCTGGAGTGCTGGATGGTTCTTTCTTGTGAGGTGGAGGAACCAAACCAGATAGTTATGGAGGCTGTGATAATGGACTCGATGATCGCTGTGTAGAACTGGATCATCAGGGTCTGTGGCAGGTTGAATTTCTTGAGCTGTCTCAAGAAGAACATTCTTTGTTGAGCTTTCTTGATGATGGAGATGGTGTTTTTCTCCCATTTCAAGTCTCTGGAAATGGTGGTGACCAGGAACTTGAGTGACTCCACCATTGATGCTGCAGTGTTGTTGATGTGGAGGGGGGGAAGGGTGGGTGGATTGCGTCGGACGTCCACCACCACCTCTACAGTCTTTTCTGTGTTTAGCAGCAGGTGGTTGTTGCTGCACCAGGACAACGGCAAACAGCTGGAAATGAATAGTCTCTTGGGATCATGAGGTCCTGTAAACAAGTAAGACAAAGAAGAAAGTCAAAACATGAAAAGAAACTGAATGTATACTTACCTGTTACACAGTTGCAGATGAATACACAGTCAGTAAGAAAGAATTCCAGATGCAGACAACCACATACAGCTGGACATGGACAGTCTCTTGGGATCATGAAGTCCTGTAAACACGACAAAAAGAAAGTCAATGCATGAAGAGAAACTGAATGTATACTTACCTGTTACAAAGTTGCAGATGAATAGAAAGTCAGTCAGATTGAGTTCCAGATGCAGACAACGGCAAACACTTGGAGATCTATAGCCTCTTGGGATCATGAAGTCCTGTCAACAACTAAGACAAAAAAGAAAATCAAAATATGAAAAGAAATTGAATGTATACTTACCTATAACACAGTTGCAGATGAATACACAGCCAATAAAACGTAAAATCCAGATGCAGACAAAGGCAAACAGCTGGCGATGAATAGTCTCTTGGGATCATGAGGTCCTGTGAATAAGACAAAAAAAAGTCAATACAAGAAAACAAACTGAATGTATACTTACCTGTTACACAGTTGCAGATGAAAAGAAACGGAATGTATACTTATCTGTTGCACAGTTGCAGATGAATAGAAAGTCAGTCAGATTGAGTTCCAGATGCAGACAACGGCAAACACTTGGAGATCTATAGCCTCTTGGGATCATGAAGTCCTGTCAAGAAGTAAGACAAAGAAGAAAATCAAAACATGAAAACAAACTGAATGTATACTTACCTTTTACACAGTTGCAGATGAATACACAAGTCAAGTCAAGTCAAGTCAAGTGGGTTTATTGTCATTTCAACTACATACAGAGTACACAGTGAAACGAAAGAACGTTCCTCCCGGACCATGGTGCAACATAGACAGTGCATACAAGACACAAGTTCAACACAAACAAACAAGTGCGGACAGACAACACAGTACAGACAGAGGATAATAAATAATGACTGTAGTGTGCAAGTTGTGCAATGTGCGATAAATAGAGTCCAGTGAGGTAGTAAAGTCAGTCAGTAAGAAAGAATTCCAGTTGCAGACAACCACATACAGCTGGACATAGACAGTCTCTTGGGATAATGAAGTCCTGTGAATAAGTAAGACAAATAAGAAAGTCAATACATGAAAAAAAACTGAATGTATCTTTACCTGTTACACAGTTGTAGATGAAAAGAAACGGAATGTATACTTACCAGTTGCACAGTTGCAGATGAATACAAATCTAGTAAGAAAGAATTCCAGATGCAGACAACCACATCCAACTGGACATGGATAGTCTCTTAGAATCATGAGGTCCTGTAAACAAGACAAAGAAGAAAATCAAAACATGAAAAGAAACTGAATGTATACTTACCTGATACACAGTTGCAGATGAATACACAGTCAGTAAGAAAGAATTCCAGATGCAGAAAACCACATACAGCTGGACATCGATAGGCTCTTGGGATCATGAAATCCTATAAACAAGACAAAAAGAAGTCAATACATGAAAAGAAACTGAATGTATACTTACCTGTTGCAAAGTTGCAGATAAATACAAAGCCAGTAAGAAAGAGTTCCAGATGCAGACAACCACATACAGCTGGACAAGGACAGTCTCTTGGGATCATGAAGTCCTGTGAACAAGTAAGACAAAGAAGAAAGTCAATACATGGAAAGAAACTGAAATGTATACTTACCTGTTACAAAGTTGCAGATGAATACAAATCCAGTAAGAAAGAATTCCAGATGCAGACAACCACATCCAGCTGGACATGGACAGTCTCTTGGGATCATGAGGTCCTGTAAACAATACAAAGAAGAAAGTCAATATATGAAAAGAAACTGAATATATACTTACCTTTTACACAGTTGCAGATGATAGAAAGTCAGTCAGATTGAGTTCCAGATGCAGACAATGGCAAATACTTGGAGATCGATAGCCTCTTGGGATCATGAAGTCCTGTGAACAAGTAAGACAAAGAAGAAAATCAAAATATGAAAAGAAACGGAATGCTTACTTACCGATTACACAGTTGCAGATAAAAAAACACAGCCATTAAGAAAGAATTTCAGATGCAGACAACCTCGTACAGCTGGACATGGATAGCCTCTTGGGATCATAAAGTCCTGTGAACAAGTAAGCCAAAGAAGAAAATCAAAATATGAAAAGAAATTGTATGTATACTTACCTGTAACACAGTTGCAGATGAACACAGCCAATAAGACGTAAAATCCAGATGCAGACAACGGCAAACAGCTGGAGATGAATAGTCTCTTGGGATCATGAGGTCCTGTGAATAAGACAAAAAAAAGTCAATACAAGAAAACAAACTGAATGTATACTTACCTGTTACACAGTTGCAGATGAAAAGAAACGGAATGTATACTTATCTGTTGCACAGTTGCAGATGAATAGAAAGTCAGTCAGATTGAGTTCCAGATGCAGACAACGGCAAACACTTGGAGATCTATAGCCTCTTGGGATCATGAAGTCCTGTCAAGAAGTAAGACAAAGAAGAAAATCAAAACATGAAAACAAACTGAATGTATACTTACCTTTTACACAGTTGCAGATGAATACACAAGTCAAGTCAAGTGGGTTTATTGTCATTTCAACTACATACAGAGTACACAGTGAAACGAAACAACGTTCCTCCCGGACCATGGTGCAACATAGACAGTGCATACAAGACACAAGTGCAACACAAACAAACAAGTGCGGACAGACAACACAGTACAGACAGAGGATAATAAATAATGACTGTAGTGTGCAAGTTGTGCAATGTGCGATAAATAGAGTCCAGTGAGGTAGTAAAGTCAGTCAGTAAGAAAGAATTCCAGTTGCAGACAACCACATACAGCTGGACAAGGACAGTCTCTTTGGATTATGAAGTCCTGTGAACAAGTAAGACAAAGAAGAAAATCAAAATATGAAAAGAAACTGAATGTATACTTACCTGTAACACAGTTGCAGATGAATACACACCCAATAAGACATAAAATCCAGATGCAGACAACGGCAAACAGGTGGAAATGAATAGTCTCTTGGGATCATGAGGTCCTGTAAACAAGTAAGACAAAGAAGAAAATCAAAATATGAAAAGAAACTGAATGTATACTTACCTGTTACACAGTTACAGATGAAAAGAAACGGAATGTATACTTACCTGTTGCACAGTTGCAGATGAATAGAAAGTCAGTCAGATTGAGTTCCAGATGCAGACAACGGCAAACACTTGGAGATCGATTGCCACTTGGGATCATGAAGCCCTGTGAACAAGTAAGACAAAGAAGAAAATCAAAATATGAAAAGAAATTGAAGGTATACTTACCTATAACACAGTTGCAGATGAATACACAGCCAATAAGACGAAAAATCCAGATGCAGCTGAATAGTCTCTTGGGATCATGAGGTCCTGTAAACAAAACAAAAAAAAGTCAATACATGAATTGAAACGGAATGTATACTTACCTATAACACAGATGCAGATGAATACACAGCCAGTAAGAAAGAATTCCAGATGCAGACAACCAGATACAGCTGGACAACGACAATGTATTGGGATCACGAAGTCCTGTCAACAAGTAAGACAAAGAAGAAAGTCAATACATGAATTGAAACGGAATGTATACTTACCTGTTACACATTTGCAAATGAATAGAAAGTCAGTCAGATTGAGTTCCAGATGCAGACAACGGCAAACACTTGGAGATCGATAGCCTGTTGGGATCATGAATTCCTGTCAAAAAGTAAGACAAAGAAGAAAATCAAAACATGAAAAGAAACTGAATGTATACTTACCTGTTAAAGTTGCAGATGAATACAAATCCAGTAAGAAAGAATTCCAGATGCAGACAACCACATCCAGCTGGACATGGAAAGTCTCTTGGGATCATGAGGTCCTGTAAACAAGACAAAGAAAAAAGTCAATACATGAAAAGAAACTGAATGTATACTTACCTGTTACAAAGTTGCAGATGAAAACAAAGCCAGCAAGAAAGAATTCCAGATGCAGACAACCACATCCAACTGGACATGGATAGTCTCTTAGAATCATGAGGTCCTGTAAACAAGACAAAGAAGAAAGTAAATACATGAAAAGAAACTGAATGTATACTTACCTGTTACAAAGTTGCAGATGAATACAAATCTAGTAAGAAAGAATTCCAGATGCAGACAACCACATCCAACTGGACATGGATAGTCTCTTAGAATCATGAGGTCCTGTAAACAAGACAAAGAAGAAAGTAAATACATGAAAAGAAACTGAATGTTTACTTACCTGTAAAACAGTTGCAGATGAATACACAGCCAATAAGACGAAAAATCCAGATGCATTTGAATAGTCTCTTGGGATCACAAGGTCCTGTGAACAAGTAAGACAAATAAGAAAGTCAATACATGAAAAGAAACGGAATGTATACTTACCTATTGCACAGTTGCAGATGAATAGAACGTCAGTCAGATTGAGTTCCAGATGTAGATAACGGCAAACACTTGGAGATCGATAGCCTCTTGGGATCATGAAGTCCTGTGAACAAGTAAGACAAAGAAGGAAATCAAAATATGAAAAGAAATTGAATGTATACTTACCTATAACACAGTTGCAGATGAATACACAGCCAATAAAACGTAAAATCCAGATGCAGACAACAGCAAACAGCTGGAGATGAATAGTCTCTTGGGATCATGAGGTCCTGTAAACAAGACAAAAAAAAGTCAATACATAAATAGAAACGGAATGTATACTTACCTGTTACACAGTTGCAGATGAATACACAGCCAGTAAGAAAGAGTTCCAGATGCAGACAACCACATACCGATAGACAAGGACAGTCTCTTGGGATCATGAAGTCCTGTGAACAAGTAAGACAGAGAAGAAAGTCAATACATGAATAGAAACGGAATGTATACCCACCTGTTACACAGTTGCAGATGAATACACAGCCAGTAAGAAAGAGTTCCAGTTGCAGACAACCACATACAGCTGGACATGGACAGTCTCTTGGGATCATGAAGTCCTGTGAACAAGTAAGACAAAGAAGAAAGTCAATACATGAAAAGAAACTGAATGTATACTTACCTGTTACACAGTTGCAGATGAATACACATTCAGTAAGAAAGAATTCCAGATGCAGACAACCACATACAGCTGGACATCGATAGCCTCTTGGGATCATGAAGTCCTGTGAACAAGACAAAAAGAAAGTCAATACATGAAAAGAAACTGAATGTATACTTACCTGTTACAAAGTTGCAGATGAATAGAAAGTCAGTCAGATTGAGTTCCAGATGCAGACAACGGCAAACACTTGGAGATCGATAGCCTCTTGGGGTCATGAAGTCCTGTGAACAAGTAAGAAAAAGAAGAAAGTCAAAACATGAAAAGAAACTGAATGTATACTTACCTGTTGCACAGTTGCAGATGAATAGAAAGTCAGTTCCAGATGCAGACAACGGCAAGCACTTGGAGATCGATAGCCTCTTGGGATCATGAAGTCCTTTCAAGAAGTAAGACAAAGAAGAAAATCAAAACATGAAAAGAAACTGAATGTATACTTACCTGTTACACAGTTGCAGATGAATACACAGTCAGTAAGAAAGAATTCCAGATGCAGACAACCACATACAGCTGGACATCGATAGCCTCTTGGGATCATGAAGTCCTGTAAACAAGACAAAAAGAAAGTCAATACATGAATCAGAATCAGATTCAGAATCAGAATCTCTTTATTTCATATGTTACACATACAAGGAATTTGTCTTGGTGAGAGCAACACGTATGACAAGTAACAAAAAAAAAACAAAAACAGAATATTCTTAAACTAAAGGAAAATGACACTAAACAATAAATAGGGTAGGGGATAAATTAAAAAAGTAAAAAGTACTAAGGTAAAAAAGAGCTGAAAATATATTTACAGAAAAGAACATCTGTACAGGTGTGCAAATAGTCATAGTGCAAAATAGCTGTTCAGTCCGGTTTGGTACAGTTCAGTTGTAAGTTTTGAGGTTTACAGTGGGAGGTGTCCACTGTGATTGAGGAGCGCTACAGCTCTGGGGAAGAAGCTGTTAGCATGACGTGTTGTGCTGGTTTTGATGGACCGCAGTCTTCTACCCGAGGGGAGTGTCTGGAAGAGGAGGTGTCCAGGATGTGAGGGGTCAGATGTAATCTTGCCAGCCCGCTTCTTCATCCTGCTGGTGTAGATCTGCTGAAGTGATGGCAGGTTACATCCGATGATCCTCTCTGCTGTCCTGATGATGCGCTGGAGTTTGGTTCGTTCTTGTGAGGTGGAGGAACCAAACCAGATAGTTATGGAGGCTGTGATAATGGACTCGATGATCGCTGTGTAGAACTGGATCATCAGGGTCTGTGGCAGGTTGAATTTCTTGAGCTGTCTCAAGAAGAACATTCTTTGTTGAGCTTTCTTGATGATGGAGATGGTGTTTTTCTCCCATTTCAAGTCTCTGGAAATGGTGGTGACCAGGAACTTGAGTGACTCCACCATTGATGCTGCAGTGTTGTTGATGTGGAGGGGGGGAAGGGTGGGTGGATTGCGTCGGACGTCCACCACCACCTCTACAGTCTTTTCTGTGTTTAGCAGCAGGTGGTTGTTGCTGCACCAGGACAACGGCAAACAGCTGGAAATGAATAGTCTCTTGGGATCATGAGGTCCTGTAAACAAGTAAGACAAAGAAGAAAGTCAAAACATGAAAAGAAACTGAATGTATACTTACCTGTTACACAGTTGCAGATGAATACACAGTCAGTAAGAAAGAATTCCAGATGCAGACAACCACATACAGCTGGACATGGACAGTCTCTTGGGATCATGAAGTCCTGTGAATAAGTAAGACGAATAAGAAAGTCAATACATGAAAAGAAACTGAATGTATACTTACCTGTTACACAGTTGCAGATGAATAGAAAGTCAGTCAGATTGACTTCCAGATGCAGACAATGGCAAACACTTGGAGATCGATAGCCTCTTGGGATCATGAAGTCCTGTCAACAAGTAAGACAAATAAGAAAGTCAATACATGAAAAGAAACTGAATGTATACTTACCTGTTACACAGTTGCAGATGAATAGGAAGTAAGTTAGATTGAGTTCCAGATGCAGACAACGGCAAGCACTTGGAGATCGATAGCCTCTTGGGATCATGAAGTCCTGTCAAGAAGTAAGACAAAGAAGAAAATCAAAACATGAAAAGAAACTGAATGTATACTTACCTGTTACACAGTTGCAGATGAATACACAGTCAGTAAGAAAGAATTCCAGATGCAGACAACCACATACAGCTGGACATGGACAGTCTCTTGGGATCATGAAGTCCTGTGAACAAGTAAGAAAAAGAAGAAAGTCAAAACATGAAAAGAAACTGAATGTATACTTACCTGTTGCACAGTTGCAGATGAATAGAAAGTCAGAAACGGAAGTCAAGAAACGGAAACGGAAGTCAAGAAAGGGAATGTATACTTACCTGTTGCACAGTTGCAGATGAATAGAAAGTCAGTCAGATTGAGTTCCAGATGCAGACAACGGCAAACACTTGGAGATCTATAGCCTCTTGGGATCATGAAGTCCTGTAAAAAAGACAAAAAAAGTCAATACATGAAGAGAAACGGAATGTATACTTACCTGTTACACAGTTGCAGATGAATACAAAGCCAGTAAGAAAGAATTCCAGATGCAGACAACCAAATTCAGCTGGACATCGATAGCCTCTTGGGATCATGAAGTCCTGTAAACAAGACAAAAAAAGTCAATACATGAAGAGAAACGGAATGTATACTTACCTGTTACACAGTTGCAGATGAATACAAAGCCAGTAAGAAAGAATTCCAGATGCAGACAACCACATACAGCTGGACATCGATAGCCTCTTGGGATCATGAAGTCCTGTGAACAAGACAAAAAGAAAGTCAATACATGAAAAGAAACTGAATGTATACTTACCTGTTACAAAGTTGCAGATGAATAGAAAGTCAGAAACGGAAGTCAAGAAACGGAATGTATACTTACTTGTTGCACAGTTGCAGATGAATAGAAAGTCAGTCAGATTGAGTTCCAGATGCAGACAACGGCAAGCACTTGGAGATCGATAGCCTCTTGGGATCATGAAGTCCTGTCAAGAAGTAAGACAAAGAAGAAAATCAAAACATAAAAAGATACTGAATGTATACTTACCTGTTACACAGTTACAGATGAATACACAGTCAGTAAGAAAGAATTCCAGATGCAGACAACCACATACAGCTGGAAACCGATAGCCTCTTGGGATCATGAAGTCCTGTAAACAAGACAAAAAGAAAGTCAATACATGAATCAGAATCAGATTCAGAAT
Source organism: Salminus brasiliensis (assembly GCF_030463535.1). Taxonomy (NCBI): domain Eukaryota; kingdom Metazoa; phylum Chordata; class Actinopteri; order Characiformes; family Bryconidae; genus Salminus; species Salminus brasiliensis. Next base: position 23,077,168 of record NC_132883.1, on the reverse strand, counting down.
CAGAATCTCTTTATTTCATATGTTACACATACAAGGAATTTGTCTTGGTGAGAGCAACACGTATGACAAGTAACAAAAAAAAAACAAAAACAGAATATTCTTAAACTAAAGGAAAATGACACTAAACAATAAATAGGGTAGGGGATAAATTAAAAAAGTAAAAAGTACTAAGGTAAAAAAAGAGCTGAAAATATATTTACAGAAAAGAACATCTGTACAGGTGTGCAAATAGTCATAGTGCAAAATAGGCAGAGTGCAAAATAGCTGTTCAGTCCGGTTTGGTACAGTTCAGTTGTAAGTTTTGAGGTTTACAGTGGGAGGTGTCCACTGTGATTGAGGAGCGCTACAGCTCTGGGGAAGAAGCTGTTAGCATGACGTGTTGTGCTGGTTTTGATGGACCGCAGTCTTCTACCCGAGGGGAGTGTCTGGAAGAGGAGGTGTCCAGGATGTGAGGGGTCAGATGTAATCTTGCCAGCCCGCTTCCTCATCCTGCTGGTGTAGATCTGCTGAAGTGATGGCAGGTTACATCCGATGATCCTCTCTGCTGTCCTGATGATGCGCTGGAGTGCTGGATGGTTCTTTCTTGTGAGGTGGAGGAACCAAACCAGATAGTTATGGAGGCTGTGATAATGGACTCGATGATCGCTGTGTAGAACTGGATCATCAGGGTCTGTGGCAGGTTGAATTTCTTGAGCTGTCTCAAGAAGAACATTCTTTGTTGAGCTTTCTTGATGATGGAGATGGTGTTTTTCTCCCATTTCAAGTCTCTGGAAATGGTGGTGACCAGGAACTTGAGTGACTCCACCATTGATGCTGCAGTGTTGTTGATGTGGAGGGGGGGAAGGGTGGGTGGATTGCGTCGGATGTCCACCACCACCTCTACAGTCTTTTCTGTGTTTAGCAGCAGGTGGTTGTTGCTGCACCAGGACAACGGCAAACAGCTGGAAATGAATAGTCTCTTGGGATCATGAGGTCCTGTAAACAAGTAAGACAAAGAAGAAAGTCAAAACATGAAAAGAAACTGAACGTATACTTACCTGTTACACAGTTGCAGATGAATACACAGTCAGTAAGAAAGAATTCCAGATGCAGACAACCACATACAGCTGGACATGGACAGTCTCTTGGGATCATGAAGTCCTGTGAATAAGTAAGACGAATAAGAAAGTCAATACATGAAAAGAAACTGAATGTATACTTACCTGTTACACAGTTGCAGATGAATACAAAGCCAGTAAGAAAGAATTCCAGATGCAGACAACCACATCCAGCTGGACATGAATAGTCTCTTGGGATCATGAAGTCCTGTACACAAGACAAAGAAGAAAGTCAATACATGAAAAGTAACTGAATTTATACTTACCTGTTACACAGTTGCAGATGAAAAAAAAAAGCTAGTAAGCAAGAGTTCCAGATGCAGATAACCATATACAGTTGATGCATAGTCTCTTGGGATCACGAGGTTCTGTGAACAAGTAAGACAAAGAAGAAAGTCAATACATGAAAAGAATCTGAATGCTTACTTACCGATTACACAGTTGCAGATGAATAGAAAGTCAGTCAGATTGAGATCCAGATGCAGACAACGGCAAACACTTGGAGATCGATAGCCTCTTGGGATCATGAAGTCCTGTGAACAAGTAAGACAAAGAAGAAAATCAAAATATGAAAAGAAACGGAATGTATACTTACCTGTAACACAGTTGCAGATGAATAGAAAGTTAGTCAGATTGAGTTCCAGATGCAGACAATGGCAAGAAGTTGGAGATGAATAGTCTCTTGGGATCATGAGGTCCTGTAAACAAGAAAAAAAGAAAGTCAATACATGAAAAGAAACTGAATGCTTACTTACCAATTACACAGTTGGAGATGAATACACAGCCATTAAGAAAGAATTCCAGATGCAGACAACCACATACAGCTGGACATGGACAGACTCTTGGGATCATGAAGTCCTGTGAACAAGTGAGACAACGAAGAAAGTCAATACATGAAAAGAAACTGAATGTATACTTACCTGTTACACAGTTGCAGTTGAAAAAAAGCTAGTAAGCCAGAGTTCCAGATTCAGTCAACCATATACAGTTGATGTATAGTCTCTTGGGATCATGAGGTCCTTTGAACAAGTAAGACAAAGAAGAAAGTCAATACATGAAAAGAAATTGAATGTATACTTACCTGTTACACAGTTGCAGATGAATACACAGCCAATAAGACGAAAAATCCAGATGCAGTTAAATAGTCTCTTGGGATCACGAGGTCCTGTGAACAAGTAAGACAAAGAAGAAAGTAAATACATGAAAAGAAACTGAATGTATACTTACCTATTGCACAGTTGCAGATGAATACACAGTCAGTAAGAAAGAATTCCAGTTGCAGACAACCACATACAGCTGGACATGGACCGTCTCTTGGGATCCTGAAGTCCTGTGAATAAGTAAGACAAATAAGAAAGTCAATACATGAAAACAAACTGAATGTATACTTACCTGTAACACAGTTGCAGATTAATACACAGCCAATAAGATGAAAAATCCAGATGCAGACAACAGAAAACAGCTGGAGATGAATAGTCTCTTGGGATCATGAGGTCCTGTAAACAAGTATGACAAAGAAGAAAGTCAATACATGAAAAGAAACTGAATGCTTACTTACCGATTACACAGTTGCAGATGAAAAAAATAAAGCCAGTAAGCCAGAGTTCCAGATTCAGACAACCATATACAGTTGATTTATAGTCTCTTGGGATCACGAGGTACTGTGAACAAGTAAGACAAAGAAGAAAGTCAATACATGAAAAGAAGCTGAATGTATACTTACCTGTTACACAGTTGCAGATGAATACACAGCCATTAAGAAAGAATTCCAGATGCAGAAAACCACAAATAGCTGGACATGGACAGTCTCTTGGGATCATGAGGTCCTGTAAACAAGACAAAGAAGAAAGTCAATACATGAAAAGAAACTGAATGTATACTTACCTGTTACACAGTTGCAGATGAATAGGAAGTAAGTTAGATTGAGGTCCAGATGCAGACAACTGCAAGCACTTGGAGATCGATAGCCTCTTCGGATCATAAAGTCCTGTAAACAAGACAAAAACAAAGTCAATACATGAAAAGAAACTGAATGTATACTTACCTGTTACACAGTTGCAGATGAATAGGAAGTAAGTTAGATTGAGATCCAGATGCAGACAACGGCAAACACTTGGAGATCGATAGCCTCTTGGGGTCATGAAGTCCTGTGAACAAGTAAGAAAAAGAAGAAAGTCAAAACATGAAAAGAAACTGAATGTATACTTACCTGTTGCACAGTTGCAGATGAATAGAAAGTCAGTCAGATTGAGTTCCAGATGCAGACAACGGCAAACAATTGGAGATCGATAGCCTGTTGGGATCATGAATTCCTGTCAACAAGTAAGATAAAGAAGAAAATCAAAACATGAAAACAAACTGAATGTATACTTACTTGTTACACAGTTGCAGATGAATACACAGTCAGTAAGAAAGAATTCCAGTTGCAGACAACCACATACAGCTGGACATGGACAGACTCTTGGGATCATAAAGTCCTGTGAATAAGTAAGACAAATAAGAAAGTCAATACATGAATAGAAACTGAATGTATACTTACCTGTTACACAGTTGCAGATGAAAAGAAACGGAATGTATACTTACCTGTTGTACAGTTGCAGATGAATACACAGTCAGTAAGAAAGAATTCCAGTTACAGACAAATACATACAGATGGACATGGACAGTCTCTTGGGATCAAGAAGTCCTGTCAACAAGTAAGACAAAGAAGAAAATCAAAAGATGAAAAGAAATTGAATGTATACTTACCTGTTACACAGTTGCAGATGAATACACAGCCAATAAGACGAAAAATCCAGATGCAGTTAAATAGTCTCTTGGGATCACGAGGTCCTGTGAACAAGTAAGACAAAGAAGAAAGTAAATACATGAAAAGAAACTGAATGTATACTTACCTATTGCACAGTTGCAGATGAATACACAGTCAGTAAGAAAGAATTCCAGTTGCAGACAACCACATACAGCTGGACATGGACCGTCTCTTGGGATCCTGAAGTCCTGTGAATAAGTAAGACAAATAAGAAAGTCAATACATGAAAACAAACTGAATGTATACTTACCTGTAACACAGTTGCAGATTAATACACAGCCAATAAGATGAAAAATCCAGATGCAGACAACAGAAAACAGCTGGAGATGAATAGTCTCTTGGGATCATGAGGTCCTGTAAACAAGTATGACAAAGAAGAAAGTCAATACATGAAAAGAAACTGAATGCTTACTTACCGATTACACAGTTGCAGATGAAAAAAATAAAGCCAGTAAGCCAGAGTTCCAGATTCAGACAACCATATACAGTTGATTTATAGTCTCTTGGGATCACGAGGTACTGTGAACAAGTAAGACAAAGAAGAAAGTCAATACATGAAAAGAAGCTGAATGTATACTTACCTGTTACACAGTTGCAGATGAATACACAGCCATTAAGAAAGAATTCCAGATGCAGAAAACCACAAATAGCTGGACATGGACAGTCTCTTGGGATCATGAGGTCCTGTAAACAAGACAAAGAAGAAAGTCAATACATGAAAAGAAACTGAATGTATACTTACCTGTTACACAGTTGCAGATGAATAGGAAGTAAGTTAGATTGAGGTCCAGATGCAGACAACTGCAAGCACTTGGAGATCGATAGCCTCTTCGGATCATAAAGTCCTGTAAACAAGACAAAAACAAAGTCAATACATGAAAAGAAACTGAATGTATACTTACCTGTTACACAGTTGCAGATGAATAGGAAGTAAGTTAGATTGAGATCCAGATGCAGACAACGGCAAACACTTGGAGATCGATAGCCTCTTGGGGTCATGAAGTCCTGTGAACAAGTAAGAAAAAGAAGAAAGTCAAAACATGAAAAGAAACTGAATGTATACTTACCTGTTGCACAGTTGCAGATGAATAGAAAGTCAGTCAGATTGAGTTCCAGATGCAGACAACGGCAAACAATTGGAGATCGATAGCCTGTTGGGATCATGAATTCCTGTCAACAAGTAAGATAAAGAAGAAAATCAAAACATGAAAACAAACTGAATGTATACTTACTTGTTACACAGTTGCAGATGAATACACAGTCAGTAAGAAAGAATTCCAGTTGCAGACAACCACATACAGCTGGACATGGACAGACTCTTGGGATCATAAAGTCCTGTGAATAAGTAAGACAAATAAGAAAGTCAATACATGAATAGAAACTGAATGTATACTTACCTGTTACACAGTTGCAGATGAAAAGAAACGGAATGTATACTTACCTGTTGTACAGTTGCAGATGAATACACAGTCAGTAAGAAAGAATTCCAGTTACAGACAAATACATACAGATGGACATGGACAGTCTCTTGGGATCAAGAAGTCCTGTCAACAAGTAAGACAAAGAAGAAAATCAAAAGATGAAAAGAAATTGAATGTATACTTACCTGTTGCACAGTTGCAGATGAATAGAAAGTCAGTCAGATTGAGATCCAGATGCAGACAATGGCAAACACTTGGAGATCGATAGCCTCTTGGGGTCATGAAGTCCTGTGAACAAGTAAGAAAAAGAAGAAAGTCAAAATGTGAAAAGAAACTGAATGTTTACTTAACTGTAACACAGTTGCAAATGAATACACAGCCAATAAGACGAAAAATCCAGGTGCAGCTGAATAGTCTCTTGGGATCACGAGGTCCTGTGAACAAGTAAGACAAAGAAGAAAATCAAAATATGAAAAGAAACTGAATGTTTACTTAACTGTAACACAGTTGCAGATGAATACACAGCCAATAAAACATAAAATCCAGATGCAGACAACGGCAAACAGCTGGAGATGAATAGTCTCTTGGGATCATGAGGTCCTGTAAAGACAAAGAAAAAAGTCAATACATGAAAAGAAACTGAATGTATACTTACCTGTTACAAAGTTGCAGATGAATACAAAGCCAGTAAGAAAGAGTTCCAGATGCAGACAACCACATACAGCTGGACAAGGACAGTCTCTTGGGATCATGTAGTCCTGTGAACAAGTAAGACAAAGAAGAAAATCAAAATATGAAAAGAAACTAAAATGTATAGTTACCTGTTACACAGTTGCAGATGAATAGAAAGTCAGTCAGATTGAGTTCCAGATTCAGACAACGGCAAACAACTGGAGATCGATAGCCTGTTGGGATCATGAATTCCTGTCAACAAGTAAGACAAAGAAGAAAATCAAAACATGAAAACAAACTGAATGTATACTTACTTGTTACACAGTTGCAGATGAATACACAGTCAGTAAGAAAGAATTCCAGTTGCAGACAACCACATACAGCTGGACATGGACAGACTCTTGGGATCATGAAGTCCTGTGAATAAGTAAGACAAATAAGAAAGTCAATACATGAATAGAAACTGAATGTATACTTACCTGTTGCACAGTTGCAGATGAATACACAGTCAGTAAGAAAGAATTCCAGTTACAGACAAATACATACAGCTGGAAATGGACAGTCTCTTGGGATCAAGAAGTCCTGTCAACAAGTAAGACAAAGAAGAAAATCAAAAGATGAAAAGAAACTGAATGTATACTTACCTGTTGCACAGTTGCAGATGAATAGAAAGTCAGTTAGATTGAGTTCCAGATGCAGACAACGGCAAACACTTGGAGATCGATAGCCTCTTGGGGTCATGAAGTCCTGTGAACAAGTAAGAAAAAGAAGAAAGTCAAAACATGAAAAGAAACTGAATGTTTACTTAACTGTAACACAGTTGCAGATGAATACACAGCCAATAAAACGTAAAATCCAGATGCAGACAACGGCAAACAGCTGGAGATGAATAGTCTCTTGGGATCATGAAGTCCTGTCAACAAGTAAGACAAAGAAGAAAGTCAATACATGAAAAGAAACTGAATGTATACTTACCTGTTACACAGTTGCAGATGAATACACAGCCATTAAGAAAGAATTCCAGATGCAGACAACCACAAATAGCTGGACATGGACAGTCTCTTGGGATCATGAAGTCCTGTGAACAAGTGAGACAACGAAGAAAGTCAATACATGAAAAGAAACTGAATGTATACTTACCTGTTACACAGTTGCAGATGAGTACACAGTCAGTAAGAAAGAATTCCAGATGCAGACAACCACATCCAGCTGGACACGGATAGTCTCTTGGGATCATGAGGTCCTGTAAACAAGACAAAGAAGAAAGTCAATACATGAAAAGAAGCTGAATGTATACTTACCTGTTACACAGTTGGAGATGAAAAAAAAGCCAGTAAGCCAGATTCACACAACCATATACAGTTGATGTATAGTCTCTTGGGATCATGAAGTCCTGTGAACAAGTAAGACAAAGAAGAAAGTCAATGCATGAAAAGAAACTGAATGTATACTTACCTGTTACACAGTTGAAGATGAAAAGAAACGGAATGTATACTTACCTGTTACACAGCTGCAGATGAATACACAGTCAGCAAGAAAGAATTCCAGATGCAGACAACCACATACAGCTGGACAAGGACAGTCTCTTGGGATCATGAAGTCCTGTGAACAAGTCAATACATAAAAAAAACTGAATGTATACTTACCTGTTACAAAGTTACAGATGAATACAAAGCCAGTAAGAAAGAATTCCAGATGCAGACAACCACATCCAGCTGGACAAGGACAGTCTCTTGGGATCATGAGGTCCTGTAAACAAGACAAAAAAAGTCAATACATTAAGAGAAATGGAATGTATACTTACCTGTTACACAGTTGCAGATGAAAACAAAGCCAGTAAGAAAGAATTCCAGATGCAGACAACCACATACAGCTGGACATCGATAGCCTCTTGGGATCATGAAGTCCTGTAAACAAGACAAAAAGAAAGTCAATACATGAAAAGAAACTGAATGTATACTTACCTGTTACACAGTTGCAGATGAATACACAGTCAGTCAGATTGAGTTCCAGATGTAGACAACGGCAAACACTTGGAGATCGATAGCTTCTTGGGGTCATGAAGTCCTGTGAACAAGTAAGACAAAGTAGAAAGTCAATACATGAAAAGAAACGGAATGTATACTTACCTGTTACACAGTTGCAGATGAATACACAGTCAGTAAGAAAGAATTCCAGACGCAGACAACCACATACAGCTGGACATGGACAGACTCTTCGGATCATGAAGTCCTGTGAAAAAGTAAGACAAAGAAGAAAGTCAATACATGAAAAGAAACTGAATGTATACGTACCTGTTACAGAGTTGCAGATGAATAGAAAGTCAGTTAGATTGAGTTCCAGATGCAGACAACGGCAAACACTTGGAGATCGATAGCCTCTTGGGATCATGAAGTCCTGTCAACAAGTAAGACAAAAAAGAAAATCAAAATATGAAAAGAATCTGAATGTTTACTTACCTGTAACACAGTTGCAGATGAATACAAAGCCAATAAGACGAAAAATCCAGATGCAGATGAATAGTCTCTTGGCATAATGAGGTCCTGTAAACAAGACAAAGAAGAAAGTCAATACATGAAAAGAAACTGAATGCTTACTTACCTACTACACAGTTGCAGATGAATAGAAAGTCAGTCAGATTGAGATCCAGACGCAGACAACGGCAAACACTTTGTCTTACTTGTTGACAGGACTTCATGATCCCAAGAGGCTATCGATCTCAAAGTGTTTGCCGTTGTCTGCGTCTGGATCTCAATCTGACTGACTTTCTATTCATCTGCAACTGTGTAACAGGTAAGTAAGCATTCAGTTTCTTTTCATATTTTGATTTTCTTCTTTGTCTTACTTGTTGACAGGACTTCATGATCCCAAGAGGCTATCGATCTCAAAGAAGAAAATCAAAATATGAAAAGAAACTGAATGTATACTTACCTGTTACACAGTTGCAGATGAATACACAGCCATTAAGAAAGAATTCCAGATGCATATGAAGAGCAAGTTAGTTGATTGAGAAACATCCAACTAAGAAAAACGCATTTTTAGCTAAACAAAAAAACAAAACACTTTTCGGTTGAGAGTCATATCTCATATGAAGACATATTAGAAAAGCCTATTATCTTTTGAAAATAACAAAATCTGACATGTGTGACTGTCATTGTAAGGCCAAGTAGGAAGGCATTAAGAATCAGTCCAAAAAATAATTATATCAGACAAAGTATTTATGAGTGTAGGACTTACAGGTCTGATATGATGGAGTTACAGCAAAGGATTAAACATTTTTAATCAATAATAAGGCCAGTGAATGTCAGTTTTCTTGGCTGGGTATTTTCACAGCTGCTGTATCTTGTTTGGTGTTTCTGGGCTTTACAGCTCTTTATGTCAAGTGTAAACAGATCCAAAGTGTCATTCTCAGTGCTGATTACATCTGAAATTAACCATAAACCAGAGGTGAGTGGCTAGCAACAGGGTAATGCAGCTCAACACATGTTTCAGTTTACTACACACCCATGTCGCCTCTCCAAAGTCACAGTGATTCTAAAGTCACTCAATACAAAGCACTTAAAAACCAAACCATAAAACACTGCTTAAATCACAAATACATTAATAAAGACTTTGAGCCCATTTCCCTGAAACGGTTCACCCATTAAAGATAATAGACAAAGAAGGTTGGGAGCAGGTGGCTAGTGTTTTCTTACCTGACTGGTGTGACTGGGTAGGGCCAGTAAGTCCTGGCATAGCACCTTCTCTATGTTCCTGGAGAGTACAACAGATCCCAGGCAGCACATGTGAAGCCTTTCTCGGTGGTAAAGGACCAGACATCAAACCTGCAATCAGCAGTGGAGTGCAAAAAGTCTGCAGAATGGCTTGCTCCCTCATCAGTAGGTAAGCAAGTGGCCCAGAGACGACAATCCTGGCGTCTGTCTTCTTTCAAACTGTGTCTTGAATCTAGTGCACTAGTGGCACCGTGACACTGCGGCATTACCCTTTGGGCCCTATATTTAAGAGTGTCTTACAATAAAATTTTCAACAGTGAGAACGCCGCCCTTAGTAGTTGTCCTCATTGCTGGAGCATGCAGAGCCATAGACAAACTGCTGAAGACATTTAATTGGTTAGAGAGGTGAAAACCAGCTGTGGGGGTGTAGAAAACCTCTGTTTTCCATGGTCAAGATGATGCTTGCAGGGCTGCTCCATGGCCACCATTGTCTTTGAAGAAAAAACACAGAGGTTAGTTAGTTAGTAAAGCAAAGTAATGTAAAGTAACACACATTGTTTATCTTAGCCAGTTTTAATCTTGGAATACACTATCAATAGCTATCAGCTGGGATACAGACAGACAGAAAGAGCATTGTGGATGGATGGAGAGAGAAAAGAGTTGTAAGGGAACAAGACAGGAAAACAAACCCCAGAAACTTACTAAACTCTGTTAACATGGCTGCACCTAATCTCACCCCCAATACCCAACTTCACCACTTTCACCATTGGTACTATTTTCATATGTTTCTAAGACTAGAACAAGCTGAATTTAAAAGAACAGGTCATGTGTTTGTACATCCAAGCACATTTTCACTAGAGTTTGGGGAGCTCAGTCAAGTTAGTTTGATATTGGATCTGCAGATATTTACTTCTCCCCTGCTCTCACTCACAATGTCCTAACATCTCTGACATGATTTTTTTAAACAATAGAGAACAGATAAACTGCAATCACTAAATATTCTTCTCAAAATGAAAAGACTGGAAATGTTGAGGAAATATAATCAAAATAGCCAGAATTCTTGCAGCAGGTGCCGTAGATGGTAAAAGAACGTCTATAAAGTGTGGATACCGAAAACTCTCACAGAGATAAGGAGCTGCTGGTGTTAGTTAAAAAGACAGTCAAACCTACTGAAGAACAGAGACTAAATAAAAATCAATGACTAACCTTAACTTCCTCACTTTTAAGGAATGGATATATTTTAGCACTTTAGACAATATAAACATGCATGTAGCACATTTTTATAACGAATAAATCATTACTGTGACACTGTCATAAAATATGCCTATTTGAACCATTTTTAAATAATATTGTTCCAGTAAAACATCCATATAGCTTACACATCTAAAGTCAGCTGTAGTGTACAGAGACACATCTGATAAATATACTACAACCCTTAGAATAGCCAGATTACAATTTGCTAACAAATGCTTAAGAGATCCTGGAGAATTCTGGAGAAAGGTCTTGTGGACAAATGAGACTAGGATTAACCTATATCAGAGTGATGGAAAGACAGAAATTGTGGATTGCTCACTCGCGCTTCAAGGGAGGTAAAATTTAGTTTGCACTCACCCTCTTATTAACGGTACATACTTGGAGCCCATAGGAACCATCCAAAACATAGGTGTTGGAAAGCTCCCACAAAGGTGTTTGTACTTCAGAAATCTTTCTTTCTGAAGACATTTTATAATCCTGGGTGTTTCCTTGTGAAAGTAAAGTCTGAACTGTGCAAGTCCTCAGTTTGAGTTGCTGAGAGTCAATTTAGGAGTGATCCCTTTATCCTACAGAGTGCTCTGTGTGTAAGTTTATTCTAATGTCCATATGAAAGCACAAAACCTCATGAATAAAAACATACACAAGGCTTGGCTGAACATATAAGGAAACGTACAACTTACTTAGAACCTATAGTTCCATCAGTAATCTTCATTACAGTGAAGTTAGCCACAGCTAAACCTTTGCTAAAGCATGGTTCTCTCCTTTTGGCTTGTAACCTGGCCTACTTCCAATATACTGCCACATAGTGGATGGAGTAGGAATTACCATGTAAAATGCCATCTGTTGCAACAATGGAGTCACATGGGTATCAGCTATGGCTTCAAGTTGTAGGACTTTTTATGGCATTATAGACGATAGGCAAGTGGCTTAAAGGTCCAACCACAACAGGCCCAATGAGACATAAAGAACCAGCACAACAGGCCCAGTGAGACTAGGGATGCACCTATCAGATATTAGGATCGGATATGTGTCCCTATATTAACAACGACCCCTTTTGGTCTCACTGACTTAATATTTCAGAATTACTTATTTTAGTGACAAATAAATAGCAATTTAATACATTCATATCTGTGTGTTAATTTGTTGTATTTTATTTTACAAACATGGTGAGGTAAACAGTTTATTTTTTTAACAATGTATCGGATCAATATTGTGTATCGATCGATAAGTTTATGTATTGGTATAGAAACTGAACAATGTTGGTGCATCATTAAATGTAACATATAGGAAACAGTTAAAGTGACAATTAAATAGTTTAATTGTCACTTTAACAGGTAAGGACACCAGTTTCTCTCAGAGAACTTTAACTTTGATTAAAAACAAAATAATAATACTGTCTTGCAGACATCTGATTGATGTCATTTATGGCTGATTTACCGTTACAGTAACTTGATCACAATATTCTGCAAAATAAAATGTAGTAGTTTACTATAGCTCCACTGAATATTGGTTTTGTTTGTTGGTTTTATTTGGTTTCCTAAGAGGAATCTGTAACAGGAACAGGTCATTGTAATTTTATGTGTTACCCAGGTTTTAAATGTTCAGAACATTAAAATCAGATGCAAAGCAAAAAACAATAAATAAATAAAAGCAAAAAAACTTTTAAAAATAATACAACGTGAATAAACTGCTCAAAACAGCCATTAAAGCAGATAGAAAATGACTTACTGATAAGTAAGGTAAATAAAACGAGCCTTAAATGACAGCCAATAGCTTGTTGCCAAGACTGGTCTGCGTCAGAGACGGCCAATCAGCGCTCAGGGGGGCGTTACCTCGGCTCCTCCGCTAGAGACGTGCTGTGGATCCGAAAAAAGGTGAGAACGGCAGAGTGAAACACGATGGAAAGTTTTATTAAACTTTGTTTCATAAAATCGCTCATAAAGGTGAACGTTGAGAAGTACGACTGAAACGACGATTTGGATTTAGTCTGCATTTGATTTTGTGAGTGTAATAGGTGAAGCTTTTGGTGCAAATAGTTCAAAAGATTAAAAAGAAAAGCCTGTAGAGTTGAGGCTAACATGCTTAGGGGTCAAGGGGTCATGAGCGAGTGGGCAGTGCTGGCCACCATTTCATGCTGCTAATGAGAGTTTTATATTGAAAGAGGGAAGAAAAAATTGCTTTACTTTGTAAATGTAGTATTATGTGTATCTATTAAGGCGCTGTTTTTGGGAACAGGTCAGTTTTTTCTGGGTGTAATTTTACTCTACTCTGCAATCTGGCTGCACCTGCGTGAACACTCTGCAGCAGTAGTGGCGTGGTGGCGCTGTAAAGTAATCAGTACAGTGCACCGGGGAAGATGCCGCCAAAATTCTGCGTGCTGTGAGCTGCAGATAAAAGTCTTACCACACAGTGCGTCTCACCTGTGGAGCTGTGTCTCTAAAAGCAGCTCAGAACTCAAAGCTAACTTCAGGTTCGCCTGTATCAGGGTTGAGTGCAGAAACAGTCCTAAAGCTTCCTCTGTGAAACTGATACTGCAGCACGCACACTGTTTCCTCTCCCGAGGCCCCGTCTCAAATCAGTCCCTCTTCACTATGTAGTGCACTTTATGGGTCATATAAAAATAGCAGCATCTCCACCAAACAGAGCATGATATGTGTGATCAAGTCATTTCTACTCAGCAGTCGGTTCTACAATTTCCTATTTAGGCTCTCAGAATCATCAGAGACACTTTTCACCTCAAAAGGCACTTGGTGGTCAGTTTGAAGACACTAACCTGTGTGCTGTCCACACCAAAAGAATCACCCTTCTGCTTAAACACCTCCAGCTGGTCGGCAGAGAGCGCACAAACCAGGGCAGTGACTTTTACTTTTTATTTGATTTTGATAGTTAAATCACTTAGGAGCTCGCTGAAGTAATGCTAATGTACCAACAGCTGTGCTAGCTAGCTAGGTTAGCAAGTGCTGCTTTCTCAATAAAGCTGTACAGGAAGATCATGGTCATCTTAGCTCCTTTTATTTGAAACAGATTTAGAAGGCATATTAATAATAGAAGCACTTTATAATTGTGTAATTGCATACTGTAGTTCATCTGTTTCTCTGCATACTTTCACCCTGTTCTTCAGTGGTGAGGACCACCACAGAGCAGGTATTCTGTGGGAGGTGAGCTTTTTATAGCACTGCAGTGTTAAATGTCTGGACGAGTCCAGAACAAATGTGTAAACTGCTCGTTTGGAGCGATAAAAGCAACATTCCTGCAACATCCTCAAATCTGAATGTCCAGATCACTTTTCAGAGGTTTTGATGGCCGATTCTAAAGTCGTGATGAGCGGCAAGTTAGCATGGTGACATTCGTCAAAGTGGTACGTGCCAGTGGATGGCATTTTCGGATGGTGCAGTGGCCACTTCCTAGTGCCAGATGCTGATTAGGAACTGAACCCCCTTTCAAAATGTGCCTGAGCTCTTTACCTACTGGATAGGCTTGACTATCCAGGAGTGGCTAAATGTTTACATAAGATACAACTGATTTTGTTAGATGAACAGAATTACTGACACATTTGATTCATTTTGTTGCTCTTGGCGTGCAGGTATCCCACCAATGCAGAGTAATAATTTTATTCTTTTATTATTGTTGATCACAGAAGAGTAGTTGGTGTAATATTGGTGGGGAGATTTGAGTAATTCTCTTGTTTTGGTTGAGACTGAGAACTTGTGTCTTTGCTAAAGGAATGCATTGTTGGAGAGGATGCTACGCCTGAGGCCCACGTTAAGGTGTTGCGTGAAAAGTACAGGACGACACAACCTGATTTAATGATCGTGAAGGACCACATGAAGACTTTTGCATTGGCAGCATGGAGAAAGGGGTTTGGCCATTGAAAATGTATACTTGTGTCTTTAATAGTCTATTATAAGATATTTTTGGCTATTCAAGGTTTTTACTCTTCACTACTGCCTTCATCACTACACTTTATTGCAACTATATAATGAAACTTTCGTGTATTTTCTGCTTTTATCTTACAGTTGTATGATGAGTTCAATGCCATCCATCCTTTAATGGTGTACGTTTGTCACTGCTTCACCTGAAACAATGCTGGGAGTTTAGCTCTAAAGGCCTCCTAGGTGATCTTCAAGAGATGCTCGTCAAAAGTGTAAGCACACAATTTTTTTATCTTTACCAGCAGACCTACAGACCTACTCTTAATTTCATTGATACTCTCAGACATGTACAGTTTCAGGAAAAGGTGCTTCAGTGTGTATCTAATATTACACTAAATGATGTTTAGTATTCCCTTGATGTTTGTGTAATGGGCCATCTGCATAGTAAAGTGATTTCATTGTGGAAGATCTTACTTACTAAACTTGGACACTCTGTGGGTTCTGTGTGGTAAAATGTTGCTTCTGGTTTCTGGTGGGTGCTTTTCTTTTTAATAAGGCTTAATTTTCTCTGGAATATAAATGTAACCATTTGATATGGATTCTTTGAGTATGGCATACATTTAGCCATGTTAGGATGATTTTTTTTTTTAGCTGGTATAATAAAACCTTTTTTGCTTTATTTCATTGTTTTGTTTGCTGTGAGTGCCACATTTGAATAGTATTGAGTCTAATTGTTTTTGTTTGTTTGATGCTCTTTCAATTAATGCTAAAGTTGTGTATGTTTACTACTAAATAAACAGCATAGACAAACATTGTGAACATGTGTGGATATTTCAGGTACACTTTAGTCACACTAGGGTCCAGAGTGGCTTGTCACTGGGGTAGTGCCTCTAAAAGCACTGGTTGGTACCTTTTGAAAAGGGGATACAGTTGTACCATAATTTAAAGGTACATTTTAGCCTCATAGGGTTCTACAGAAGCACGAAGCCTTGGTGTAGTCATGGATGATCAGTTATCGTTCTCAAGTCATGTTGCAAACATAACTCGGCCCTGCAGATTTCTTCTGTACAACATCAGGAGAATTCGACCCTTCCTCTCTAGAGAGGCCGCCCAGGTGCTTGTTCAGTCTCTCGTCACTTCCAGACTTGATTACTGCAACTCTCTTCTGGCTGGTCTCCCTCTGCGCACCATCAGGCCCCTGCAGCTCATCCAGAATGCAGCGGCACGGGTCGTCTTCAATGTCCCTAAATTCAGCCATGTCACTCCACTGCTGCGTTCTCTCCACTGGCTTCCTGTAGCTGCCCGCATCAGATTCAAAACCCTGACGCTGGCCTACAAAGCCAAGACTGGACCAGCCCCTCCGTACTTGATGGCAATGGTCAAAAGCCGGTCTGCACCAAGAGCCCTTCGAGCTTCAAGTACGGCTCGGCTCGACCCGCCATCCCTCAAAATCCGCGGAAGACAAGCGTCCAGACTTTTTTCTGTCCTGGCACCAAAGTGGTGGAACGAGCTTCCCCTGGGTGTCCGAACGGCCGAGTCGCTCGCTGTCTTCAAACGCAGACTGAAGACCCACCTCTTCAGAGAGTACTTGGGCGAATAGAGTACTATGGTCGCCTTATTGTATTGTGTTTAGTAATGTCTAAGCTTAGAGGTATCTTTGAATTATTAGTCTATTCTAACTAGCTAAGGTTTCTTTCTTGGGTAAATAGCAAAGCACTTTGTAAGTCGCTCTGGATAAGAGCGTCTGCTAAATGCCGTAAATGTAAATGTAAATGTAACAGTCTAACAGTGGATTAGGGCTGCCCGTGGTGATTGTGTGGCTTTAAGCAGATGTGAAGGACAATTCACCACAAGAATACAGCCAAACACTTTCAGGCAAGTTCCAGTGGTATGTAATGTTGAATTTGTGTAGAAATCAAAAGAGAGTACACGCAACAAAAACAAAAAATAGACGAGCTAGATAGTACACTCTTTGTACAACAAGGCCTCAGCTGCCTTCATCTGAGGGCTGCAAAGCCTCACGCACGTCTACTATTGCTTCAGCCTACTCCGTGCAAGCTGAACCCCCTTATTGCCTCCTACACAGCCCTTTTAAGATGTATGCTGAAATTGATCCAACTCGCACAAAACATTAAAGTATGAGAAGTCAGTAAAAGAATAACCGTAAAGTTAAGCTAGCTGTAATCAAGGAAACACCTGCATTTAGTTCTCCTTCCATTAAAGCAAGATTATACAAATTTAGGCTTTGGTGATAATGATTTAGTACCACAGTGAAGTTGTAAAGTAAACCAGAAATAAACCCATATAAATAAGCAAACAAGAGCATGTCATCATTATTATGGCTTAGTACTAAAGTAAAGCAGATGATTGCATGACAGAACAGCACTGACCACAGAATACCTCAAAATGGCCATTAACTCTTCATCTAAGGTGTGTTTTGAGTTGAATTTAGTAAAAACAAGTCTTTCTGAATGTGTGTTTACACACATTTGATGGGACAGTGCAACACTGCTGAAAGTTAATCCTGCTTTTCTGAACACTATTTAATGTTTGTGTTTTATCATGTGCTGATCATTATAACAGTGAGGCACACAGGAACTTTCACTGTCACTATGGCTAATTTACACTTTGCCATTTAGGCCAGTAAGATGCTTTAAAGAAGTATTTTGTAGACATATGTATATGTGTGTCTGCAGGTGTGGAGGTCCATGGTATAACATGTGAATTTGCACAACCAGTTCTACTCAGCGCTCAACCACGACTGATCGTCTTGTTCAGCAGTGGCACTTCGAGAGATGCCTGGGACTTACGATCGCCAAGTATGGGATTTACTGCCATTTTTACTGCCAATATTGAACATGTTTGTGTGGATGTTTCAGAGTATTGCAGCACAAAAACAAAGTAGTAAGCTGACTTAAAATAGAGCAACTCCAACAAAGGTGCAGAGTTAAATTGAGAGGAACATAAGTTGATGCAGTAGATTAAAATGTTTGTGCATGTATCATTGTTGGGAAGGCCTAGCCTGCAGTGAAGTGCCAGAATAGTGACTGGAATGGGCGTCACTGTCTTGTTGGATGCACATGTGCATAAATCTTCCATAAATGTACACTGACCAGCCATTTCTTTTCACCACTGTGTTTGATCCAGTTGTACCAGAGAGTTGCACGGCCCCTAACTTTTTATCTCTAGGGGTCAACCTAACCAAACACAAAAGAGCCTGTCACTATCAAAAGTCTTCAACCTTGATTGTGGTTAAAGCATAGTTACAGCACAGTGCTCATGTGTCTGAGACTCGTGAATTAATTAGGCAGTTGAGAATGTTGGCAGTCCCAAAAACTTGGCCCTGCCATCTATGGATGCTTAAAGATGCTTCCTCTCCACCTGCGCTGAGATGCCTTCAAGACCTGCAATGCAAAACCCACTGGTGTGAAAATATCAATTATTATAGTGCAAGCAAGTAATAAATTAAATAAACTTGATGTGTATTCCAGGATTTCACATAATTGTGTTATATCTGACAACTGTGTTAAGATATACTTTTAAATTACGAAACAGTATGATCAATATTTTGATTATCATATAGTTTTGAATTTCAACTTGTCAGATTCTCTTCTGTCCACAGGTCTTGATTATTCAGGAGTGGCTACGAAATGTATTAATGAGGCTCTGACCAACCTCATCCACAGTTCTTGTTGAGTCCACTTTTTCACACTTCTTGTGATACCACTTACAGTGCCCATTGCAATCACCTGCCCAGATTTTTTCCTGTCCACAGCCCTCTATGATTCTGAAGTGGCTATGAAGTTCATTAATGAGGCGATCACCATCTTCATTCACAGATCTTGGTGAGTCCACTTCATCACACTTGTTTTATGCTGTTTACAGAGCCCATGACATAGTTTGTCCAAAGTAGCTTATTTACACAGCCCTCAATGATTCAACTTCATTAATGAGGCTGTTACCAACCTCATTCACAGTTTTTGGTCCACTTGGTCCACTTGGTCCACTTTATCACGTTCCATTTCCTTTCGTTTATGGTACCATTTACAATTGAGTGGACTGATGCTCTTGTGTGCTCTAGATATTTTGGAAATTGCTAAACCACTTTATCCACAGTTGTTGGTGAGTCCACTTCATCACAGTCCCTGATGGACTGCTTACAGTGCCCATTACAATCGACTGCCCAGATTCTCTTTTGTCCACAGCCCTTTTTGATTCAGAAGTGGCTACGAACTTCATATATGAGGCTTTCGCCAACATCGTCCACTGTTCTTGGTACAATCGCCTGCCCAGATTCTCTTCTGTCCACAGTGTTACTGTTACATTCAAGACATAGGTGATCCTGTGATCCAGTATTGCATATTTGATACTGTTAGTGCTGCCATCTGGTGGCCTGTTTCTTGTTGTTTTTGTTTTTCTCTCTCTCCCTCTCCTGGTGAAACAACTGATTGGAAACAGCTGATCTCAATGCATGTGCTGGTTGGCTGCAGTGTCTGAGCTTTGTCATTGAAATGGTGCCATTGGCGTTTATCTAGTCGCCCGTGGCGTTCTCACCATGTGGCCAAAGGTGGTTGTGATTGAGGCTGTTCAAGATTGTTAGAAATCCGGCGTCCAGGAGACAGATTCAGGAGTCAGGAGACTGGATCTTCAGTGTTGATGAGTTTATTGATACACACAGAGATGTACAACTCGATCGGTCACGGTCAACCCAGTCTGATTAGGAGTATTTTGAGAGGGCCTTATATACATTGGAAATTGTGGGAGGAGAAAGGTTGATGAAGAGGAGTTTAAGGAGGGGTAGGAGGGGGATGAAGGGTAGGTCACTTGGAGTATCAACAATAGGGGGTCATAGTTATCACTTTAAAGAGGGGTAGGAGGTGGGTGAAGTTGAGGGCACTTGGAGTGTCAACAATAGGGGGTGATAGTTATCACTTTAAAGAGGGGTAGGAGGTGGGTGAAGTTGAGGGGGGGGGGTTATGATATACAAAGAGAGAGAGTGACCACTTTAGGCCGGCAGATGAAGGGTAACAAAAGGTGAGACAAAGGATTAAGATAACCATTTGATAACAAGTTGAAACCACATGAAAGTAATGTTAGAAAAGACCATATTTTCTCTCAATTCCCCCTTTGATTCTCCCTCATGGAGAATCACAAAACAATATTAAGACTACTAAGTACAATACATATGTACAATAAGAAGTCGAAAACAAAAACAAACAAAATAAACAAAATAAAAGGCAATAACTATACAAAAACAGGGCAGTGCCTATTTCTATATTATTATGCTAAAGAATGTCACATTGAAGTTGTCCATGGCTGCAACTTCCTGAAAAATACCATAGAGAGTTTTCTTCTGTGTCTGTGAGCAGTCACAGTGTGTGTCCAAGTTATGTTTGTGAACATCAGCCGATGGTAGATCATCCAAGTAGTCCAGTGGTCAGTTGGTTCTTCGAGTCTGAAGCTTGGGTGCAATGTGTAAACTATTCTTGCCATTCTCAATGAACAGGAGCACTGTCTGGCTCCAACTGATCTGTAACACAGAAGTAACATTGCGCAGTAAACTGTTCATTGTTGTTGGGAATTTTTTACCATTAGTATACCTGCTCATCCCCACTATCTGTCCCTCAGAGGAGGCTGCTATGGTAATGCATAGTGTGTTAAAAGTCTTCACCAAAGGGTTGGCCCCTATGGCATAAAAACCATAGTTCTTCCCTGAGGCTCTGTGCATTACCCACCTCTTCTCTTTACTGACCCTATTATTTCGTTCTGATGAGCAGATACAACCTTACAGTAAGAAACATGAATAACTGTTTCCTTTACATTTCACTGCTGAATCAGTGATTAGCATAACCTGAAATGGGCCACCCCATCTAAGTTCTAAGGACTGTTCGTCACTGTTTCCTCACCAAGATCCATTGACCTTTCAGCAAGTAGCACAGTTTTGGCTAACTAATCTTGTTAGTTATATGAACTTAGCATTCCTCAAACGTGTGAAAACATTTTTGCTACACTACTGTAACCAGGTAGTGTGATGCTAGTGTCACATCATCTGGAGACCTTTTCACACCATTATTTAGCCATATCTATTATTTCACAGATCAGTGGTTCACTCTAGTGTTCACTCTAAATGTACAATAGGGCCATGTTGCCCAGGGTTATCTTTAAGCAGATCGTATAGTGTTTTTTTTTTTTTAAATGTAGCATTACTTACAAGGCCTAAGAAAGCTTGGCAATTAGTGCACTGTGCTTGGCAGTGGCATTGCGATAACTGCAGCTTCTCTACAAGGCACAATTCCTCTAGAACCCTGGGTAACAAATTGTCCAGAGTGTGTACACCATCACACCACAACTGAACTGCATCAGGACTGACCTTATGTCCCTTGCTTACATAAAAAAACAGTAAAAAAGAATCAATAAGTGCATTTATGCATTTGATATGCATTTTCTCATTCACACTACTTGGGTGTCATTAACATGATACAGTAAGTATGGTGAGTTCAATTCTGTGGACTGTTTAGTTTAAACCACAGCAGGAGGAACTGTTGATGTCCCTATGACTCTCTGTATTCCATTGAATATCAGAAACAACTGCTCTGTGACTCCCTGCAAGGTCCTTAACGTCAAAGACAATTGCTCTTGTGAAATCCCTGCTGGGCTTCCCTGTGAAAACCCCCCAGAATAATTTCCCACTAGGTTGTCTCTCAACCTTGCACCCTTATTGTGGCTATCTGCCCGCTTTTTGCGACATACTCTAGAAAAGTGACCAATTTGATGACAGTAATGACACTGTTTCTTCTTATTAGAGAACCTCTTGCTTGCATCTGAGTTAGAGCTAGTCTCTGTGAGGACATGGATTGATGCTGGAACATGGCATGGTTCTAGATCAATGTCCAATCGGTCAAGTTCATTCTTAAGGTCACTCCACTTGGTTTGCCGCCAATTTGGAACAGCAGTCACCAGAGCTTGTTTTAGATCTGTCCGTAGTGACTCAACCAGCTGTCCAAAATGGGGACCATCAGTTGTACTGTCAATGTTATCACCATTGTATTGATGAATACCTGAGTGACGCAAAAAGACTCTTTCAAACCTCTCACAGAAGTCTGCTGCAGACTCTCCCTTTCTTTGTCTACATTTGGTTATCTGTGTCCAGTCAGTTGTTTTATGGCATTGACAGCTAATCCAATCATTGAATGCTTTCCATCCCCCTTCAAGGTTCTGGCCATTGTTACCCATAGCATTTAACACCTTTTTAGCAAGCTGTCTACTGTCTGCAACGTTAAGTACCTGGCTTGCTATAGCTACAGCATCATTGGGGTGCAAAGAGTAGAGATTCCTTTTCTTATGCATGAGGTCAATGAAATCAAGCCCCATTTTCCTTGGATGCTTAAACTCCTTAGACAACTTGTCCAAAGTATCTGCATCTAAAGGAACATGACCAATTTCTACACTGGTTTCAGTACCTCGGCATTTTGCGTGATTAAGTACTTCAGAAGATACAATGGTTACAGGTCTCATCTGAACTCGCCTTGCACTAGCATGTTCAGAACCCTCGTCAGAGGATGAAGATTCTGATCCATCAGAATGAACAGTCTCATTGCCTTTGTCGTTTACAGATAATTCAGGATACAGCCTTACTGTTACTTGAGAATCTCCATCCTCTGTGTAACATGGCTGACCTGCTGGAGGGGCAACAGAAGGACACTGGCACCTTGATTTAGTTTTACAACTAGCATGCTGCTGTTCAACTTCTGACAGGTTTTGCTGAAGTGTCTTACATGTTCTTTTGGCATTTATGGTAGCTGTTTTATGCCGTCTGCATTCACTAATTAGTTCTAAGATCTTTCCCTGAGCTTCCTTTAACTCATCTTCCATATACTTTAACTTGCATTTCCAATATTGCTTAATTACAAAAAGACACTTCTTCACTGAGTCATGCTTAAGGCCATAACCTAAAGCTACCTTACACTCAGCAAAAGTCCATTCTCTATCAGCAGAGAAACCTTTGGATGAAAAGTACTGAGTTATCTTTTGCTCATTAATCTGTTTTTTCACTATGCCATTGATTACCTTTTCAAAATCAGAATCAGTCCACTGAGGCATTTCAGTCCCTCCCTTAACTAAGGTGCTGCTTTTATAGTTAAGAGGCTTCCATGAGTCTTTACCAAGATTCTGAGTATGTTGGCCTTTTCTGGACATAGTGAGGAAACAGGAGAACAAAACCAAGTTTTCTTCTTATTAACTACAGAAGAACAAAAACACAACTCATCAGTAACAAACAAACCTCTCTCTGTTCAGAGAGGATTCTGGTTACAAACGTTACGTTTAACAGTAACAAAACAAACTTCTCTCCTTTAGAGAGGATAACAGCCACAAAACACTAGGTTTTTATCAGTGACAAACAACAAAACTTCCCTCATAAACAGAGAGGATAACAGCCACAAACACTAGGTTTCTATCAGTGACAAACAACCAAACTTCCCTCAAAAACAGAGAGGATAACAGCCACAAAACACTAGGTTTCTATCAGTGACAAACAGATAACTTCTCTTCTTTCAGAGAGGCTAACACTTACTGACTCCTCTGTCTCAGGAAACCAGAATTTCTCTTAGATTCGAAATGGCGTTTACTCACCAAGAAGGTTTCAGTAGGCCATCCGGGTCACGGCACCAAATTGTTAGAAATCCGGCGTCCAGGAGACAGATTCAGGAGTCAGGAGACTGGATCTTCAGTGTTGATGAGTTTATTGATACACACAGAGATGTACAACTCGATCGGTCACGGTCAACCCAGTCTGATTAGGAGTATTTTGAGAGGGCCTTATATACATTGGAAATTGTGGGAGGAGAAAGGTTGATGAAGAGGAGTTTAAGGAGGGGTAGGAAGGGGATGAAGGGTAGGTCACTTGGAGTATCAACAATAGGGGGTCATAGTTATCACTTTAAAGAGGGGTAGGAGGTGGGTGAAGTTGAGGGCACTTGGAGTGTCAACAATAGGGGGTGATAGTTATCACTTTAAAGAGGGGTAGGAGGTGGGTGAAGTTGAGGGGGGGGGGTTATGATATACAAAGAGAGAGAGTGACCACTTTAGGCCGGCAGATGAAGGGTAACAAAAGGTGAGACAAAGGATTAAGATAACCATTTGATAACAAGTTGAAACCACATGAAAGTAATGTTAGAAAAGACCATATTTTCTCTCAAGATATATAACATGACAATTCACAGTTTGATGTATGTGGATCTATTGTAGCCTACTGTTTTCTGTGTCATTATGTACTTGTTGATGTCCAAGTGGTTTAATCATAGTCATGTTTGTAGTGGTGAGTGCCATTTACTATTTTAATTTCATTTATTATTTTTCATTTATTATTCTCTTGCTTCATGTTGGGGAGGCAGGTAAGGCCATTGTATTTTGTTTTATTATTTTTTAGTTAGGTTAGTTAGTAAGGAGGGATGTCATGTGTGTCTGTAATTTTGGCCTTTGCTCACCCTGATGCTATATGATGTTGACTGTGGTCTTGTTATGTTTGCCTATAATACTACATTTTCATTTGAGCATTAAATCTGTTTCTTTATGGTTTGTTTATCTCCTCAAGCCCTAAACTAGTTTTTTTTATGAAATGGTTTAATAAACTGGGCTGTAAGATTACTCAAAAATTGACTAACTTTACAAGACTTTAACAAAGCAAAACTTCACCAAAAGTGAAGTAGAAAAGAAAAACGTAGGCCAGAGTTATAAGAAAAAGTAGGCCAGAGTTATAAGAACTGCTTTTTATTGGAATTTAAAAACCTGAATGTTCTTATACGACTGAAGACGTGTCGAGGTTCTTCTGTTCCCTGTATGCTCTGTGACTAATTTGCTGAACAAGTAGATCTATCTGAGATGTTTCCAAGCTGTTTTAAGCCTGCGTCTGAGATGAACACTGTATGTGAACTTTTACATTCTGAATTTTTAGTTGAAAGTAAGTCAGAAGATGCTGAAAATGATTTCACATCAAAACTGAATTTTATTAAAGAGGCTTTGATGGAGGAACAAAGTTGGGATCAATCTCTTGATAACTGTAGACTAACTGCTGTAACAGAAGAAAGTAATGCCCCATCATGCAGTTATGTATTTTCAGCAAGATGTACATGTACTTAGCATGTACTTAGCTTAGCCCCCTGACAGTGTGTTCTCTGGTCATCTGGGTATACAGAAAACACATCAGCAGATCATGTGTTTTTTCTTTTGGCCTGGTCCTAAAGCTGATGCTGTGTTATGTTGAGTTACGGGAAAACCCAATCAGGTTATTCCATCCACATCACTTCATCCAATCCTAGCATTATGAGCACCATTTCAACGTGTGTAGGGCAGCTGCCCTGGCCACTGATCAAATCCTTCTACTTTTGTGTTACCCCTTGACCAGCTACCTAAACAAATGCTCATGCTTCATTACAGTAACAAGGCTGTGATGGCTGTCTTAAGTATGTTGCGAGAAGGTTACAAAGTATGTTCAGTTTTTCGCTGCTGCTGCTGCACCTGCATCATTATCCTCTATTTTATTTGTTCCAGACATGAGGAGCTCCTCCCTTACTGTTCCACATTGCATTGTGGTATAATGTAAAAAAGTGTCCATTGAGTATACACCAAAAATTTGCTGTGCGCTAATCCGTATACGTTCGGCACCATTTAAGGTGGCTTCCAGTAAGAAGCTGGAGAATAACTCCAGCCTTGTTGGTGCAGCCGTTTCTTTACGGCATCATAAATCAGCACATTTTACAGTTGTAAAATACATCCAGATAGATCCGGGAACTAATTTTACTGAAGTTCTGAAATTGTTAGCAATTGATCATCACATGTCCAGTGCATATCACCCCGAATCTCAGGGTTCTCTAGAATGTTTTCAACAACCTCAGTGCTTCGTACCTACTGTCTTTAGGTAGATAAAGAATGTGATGATGGCATCCTGGTCTTATTGTTTGCCATTTGTGAAAGTGATCAGGATTCCATTGGGTTTAGCCATTCACAGCTGAATTGTGAATTTCACTTTGGAGATAAAAGACTTGTACGTACCAGGTTCTGCCCTGTGTGCAGAGTTTTCAGGAAGATTGTGTTGATGGAGGTGGATCTGCTAATAGGGTTTTGCTAAGTTCTCCCCTACTGCTTCTGAAGTATCTGCTTTTGTCACACCAGATCTCTTTCTACAGTATTCCGTAATGCCATTTGGGTTACAAAAGGTAATAGCTAATGTAAACAATTGTGAAGCATGTCTGGATGTCGTTGTGATGTCTAGATGTCTATCAGAGTTGGAATGAACATTTGGCAATCCTCTGAAATGTGTTTAAGCGCTTTCTGAAAGTTTCCCTCACACTTAATCTCACTAAATGTGAGTCTGGGAAAGCTAGAGTATCCTAGGTTTGTAAGAAGGTGGGCCAAGGTGAAGTGCGCCCTCTTGAGGCTAAGATACCAACCCTGCAGTTGTGCTTTTGTAGAACCCCTGTTCTAATGACTCCTGACTACACTCAATTCTTCAAGCTGTAAGCTGGGGCTGGAGCTGTCCTCCTTAAAGAAGACTCGAGGTGTTGACCATCCAGTTTATTTTTCATAGAAATTGAAGGAACATCAGATCATGTATAGAACCACTGAGAAGGAAGCCTAGCACTCTTATTAGCTTTTCAACACTTTATGTGGGGTTGAGTGTTTTGGCAGTAGTGCTCTATATATACCACAATATCAGCTGAAGACTGATGAGATGGTTCATGATTGTTCAAGGTTTTAATGTTCAGAATAAGAAAGATTGTGAAAATGTAGTTGCTGATGCGTTGTCTAGGCAGTAGTGTGAGGGTGTTATGACCCTGGGGAGTGTAGAAGAGAGCCTCGTTGGTGCAGCCATGTTTGTTTACAGCGTCAGAAAGATGAAGCAGTTTAGGAACACAGAGTCCTAACCTGACGTCAGTCCAATTATTCCATTCCACCTTAAATGGTGCAGCAGATTTAGTCAAAAGTATTCACCAACTGTATAGCACCAGAATGGAACAGGTGGAACATAATTGGGATGAGATGCCGATTTCAGTAGGGCATCAATCTTAGTGTGCTTCTCTATCCTTCTTCTACTTAAGCACAACTCTAATAATGAACATATGATGCTTTAAATACAAAAACAGAAAATATTATTTAAATTCAGCCTGTAGTTCAAAACTACATCCAACCAAACACCACTGTCTGACTCACTGTTGTCTTTACCTAGTTAATAGATGTAGATCTGCACTCTTAGCTCCTTCAGTGGGGGTTTTTTTCAACCATTTCAGCCCAAAAAAAAAAAGCTTCTAAGCTTTTCAGTCCCTGAGATCAGTCCTGGAGGACTTGTGTCCATCTGCTGAATTAAGAAAACAAATGGTAAATGTGGCATCAATCTATACAAAATGAAAATGTGAGCGAGTTAGACAGTCATGCAGTGAGGTGAGGATGAATCAATGCGAGGACCAGCGGGCAGTGTTTTCTTCTTTTTCTTGTCTTACCTTTGTCTTCTTTTCGTCTTATATTTTCTTTTTTATCTTTGTCGTCTTTGTCGTCTTTCTTCTTTGTCTTTGTAATTTTCTTTTTTCTTGTTTTCTTCTTTGACTTCTTTTTCTCAATATATATATTTTTGTCTTTCTTCTGTCTTCTTAGTCTTCGGCTTTTTGTTTTTCTTATTTTTCTTTTCTTAGTGTTTTTGTCTTGTCAAGTCAAATTTATTTGTATAGTGCTTTGTACAACTGTTGTGGTCACAAAGCAGCTTTACATAATTAGTAATTAGTAAAAGACAGAAAAAAGTCTTTAATAGCAGTCCTAAAATAGAGCCTTGTGGAACTCCATATCTTACTTCTGTGTAATTTGAAGATAAATCTTTACAAACTCCTTTAGATATGATTTGAACCACCATAGGGCTGGTCCTGTGATTCCAACCATTTTCTCTAATCTTTCTAGTAATATAGTATGATCTATTGTATCAAAGGCTGCACTAAGGTCTAGTAGGGCTAATAAAGATACATAGCCTTTATCAGAGGCAAGAAGGAGATCATTTTTATTCTTCACTAGGGAGGTCTCAGTGCTGTGATGGGATCTGAATCCAGATTGGAATTTCTCATACATGTCATTTGTACTCAGGTATAAGCAGAGTTGTTGGCCTACAGCTTTTTCTAAAATCTTGGATATGTATGTTAAGTTGGAGATAGGTCTGTAAATAGACAATACACAAGGATCAAGATTTGGCTTCTGGATTAAAGGTTTTATGACTGCCAATTTAAGTTTTTTAAGGTTTTTGGGAAATGCCCTAGGCTAAGGGATGAATTTACAATTGTTAAAAGGGGTCTAATTAGAAGTGAGAGTATTTCTTTTAGCAATTTAGAGGGAATCGGGTCAAGTTGTACAGGCTGTACAATTTGGTGAGGAAATATTTTTTTTTTCTAGTAAGTTTAGAGATCTCGCTAAAAAGAACTCTGGGATTGTCTGTTTTTGTTTTTCTCAATCAGCGAGGCCAAATACGCTGAGCGAGCTTTAATGAGTGCCTTTCTATATTGACTAAGGCTGTCCTTCCACACAGAGTGGAACACCTCTAGTTTGGTCGTCCACCATTTACGCTCTAGCTTCTGCACTGTTTTTAGTTTTTGCCTTGTCATTTTACTTTTAAACAGTGCTTCTTTGTCTAAGGTTGATTGAAGGGTATTTTCCAGGTCGTTCGTTAATGTAACTAGCTCCGTTTGGAGTCATTGGGGTTATTGCGCGCTTTAGACAGTGATGCGGGGAAAAAATTAACATTTTGCCTAAGATGTGTCTCAAAGGAGATTAGATAATGGTCTGATATTACTGAGCTTTGAGGTACAATATTTAGATGATCAATTATAACACTCAGGGTCAGGACTAAATCTAGGGTATGGTTACAGTAATGTGTGGGTCCAGTCACATTTTTTGTGATGCCGACAGAATCTAAGATTGATACAAACGCCTTTGCTAATGGATCATCTGCTTTTTCAAAATGAATATTAAAGTCTTCTACTATTATAAATTTGTCACTGCACACTGACAAAATCACAAAATTATTTAAAAAATTCAGAATATGACCCTGGAGGCCTATAAATATTAATTTAGTCTGAATGCATTTTTATTTGTTGCTGGATTTGATTTTTTAATGTAGAAAATCTCAAAAGAAGTGAAAGTGTTAGTGTTTTTGAATAATATGTAGTGTATTCTGGTAGATTATGCATACTCCACCTCCTGTGCCTGATAATCTAGGGCTATGTACATATTTATAACCTGCGGCGATGGCTTCATTTACTGCTATACATTGATCAGGTTTCAGTGTGGCAGAAAATGTCTAGTTTCTAATTAATTTATTAAAACAAGCAGATTTAGATATTCTATGTTTGGCTTTAATTTGGGGCACAGACAGTCTTAATACAATGAAACCTGGGTGACACCTCAAAAGTCCATTCTCTATCAGCAGAGAAACCTTTGGATGAAAAGTACTGAGCTATCTTTTGCTCATTAATATATTTCTTCACTATGCCATTGATTACTTTTTCAAAATCAGAATCAGTCCACTGAGGCATTTCAGTCCCTCCCTTAACTAAGGTGCTGCTTTTATAGTTAAGAGACTTCCATGAGTCTTTACCAAGATTCTGAGTATGTTGGCCTTTTCTTGACATGGTGTGGAAACAGGAGAACAAATCCAAGTTTTCTTCTTATTAACTAAACTACAGAAGAACAAAAACACAACTCCGTTCAGAGAGGATTACGGTTACAAACGTTACGTTTAACAGTAACAAAACAAACTTCTCTCCTTTAGAGAGGATAACAGCCACAAAACACTAGGTTTTTATCAGTGACAAACAGATAACTTCTCTTCTTTCAGAGAGGCTAACAATTACTGACTCCTCTGTCTTAAGAAAACAGAATTTCTCTCAGATTCGAAATGGTGTTTACTTACCAAGAAGGTTTTAGTAGGCCATCCGGGTCACGGCACCACATTGTTAGAAATCCGGCATAAAGGAGACAGATTCAGGAGTCAGGAGACTGGATCTTTAGCATTGGAGTTTATTCACGTGCAGACAGAAAATCATACACTGGCACAGCTTAGTTGATCACGGTCAGTCTAGTCTATTCCGACCATGTCTAGTCCGAACCAATCCAGTCTGAACCAATCCAGTCTAAAACAGAATCCAGTCTAAAACAGAATCCAGTCTGATTAGGGGTATTTTGAGAGGGCCTTATATATATTGGAAATTGTGGGAGGGGAAAGGTTCATGAAGAGGAGTTTAAGGAGGGGTAGGAGGGGAATGAAGGACAGGTCACTTGGAGTATCAACAGTAGGGGGTGATAGTTAGCACTTTAAAGAGGGGTAGGAGGTGGGTGAAGTTGAGGGGGGTTGATGGTCATCACACATCAAAGGTCATCGGTATGACCACTTGATTGTTGTCACCTTTTGAGGGTTATTCGAATTACCATATACAAAGAGAGAGAGTGACCACTTTAGGCCGGCAGACGAAGGGTAACAAAAGGTGAGACAAAGGATTAAGATAACCATTTGATAAGTTGAAACCACATGAAAGTAATGTTAGAAAGGGCCATATTTTCTCTCAGCTACAACTCTCAGGTCTTTGGTCTTCACCTATATAAGGCCATCAGTTGTCAGGTACATCTGGATTGTACACAAAACTGTCTTCCCTCCATTGGGCGTTGTGCCCACTTGGGCTATTCGGGGTCAGTGTGGGTGGAGGTGGAAGAACTGCCGATTGGCTTTTCAATTTTGCTTTCTGTCAGTGTGATCTCACCCTTGCATGAGTATGATGCAGGACCTCTAGTGTGCACCTTAGGAGTGTCTGGTGGGTTAGGGGGTTCAGGCTGATCTTTGACCTTGAACTTGACCAAACCTTGCATCTCCATCTCCACATCAGTTTCGGTCCAGGTGGTCACGTGAAGTGGTCACTGCATTGCTGTCTGCTCTTGTCCATCTGATTCAGGGGCATATGGAGGTGGTCTCAGGTTTGAGCCGAGAATACAGCCCGGGCTTGTTTGTCTTGTCATCATGTTGTTTGCTTATCTCCATGTTGTGAAAGTTAGCCTACGAGTGATAAGAAGATAAGGGGTGATAAGAGAAGTACAGGGGTGCTATAAGAAGATAAATGGGTGATGAGAAATATTGGCGTAATACAAGAAGATATGGGGTGATAAGAGAAACAAAGGGGTGAAACCAGTAGAAGGATGTTACAAGAGAAATATGGAGTGTTAAGAGAAATATGGGGAGTTATAAAGAATAAATTAAGGGGTGTTAAAAGAAAAAGAAGGGGTATTATTAGAAGAAACTGGGTATTACAAGAAGGGTGAGTAATTATACAAGTGAAGAGATAGGGTATAGTGTACACAGAAGCTTGTGTGTGTGAATGTGAAGGGAATTATCGTGTGTCTCTCAGTCTATGTGTGGATTCTGGGTGGCTATGTTCTGTTGGGGTTGAAGGGATATGTTTGGAGAGTAATTCTAAAAACTCGCCATACTGTTGTCTTTTATTGTGAGATCTTGTGCTTTGCAGGAGATCTCACAATAAGAAAAATCTCATAAAAATGAGAGAGGAGCTATATTTAAGTTTGTGCACAGAATCAATAAAAGCCAAATTAATTGGGGTTGTAAAAAGATAAGGGTAAAAGCTGAAAAGAATTCTGTTATTGTCTCAGAAAAATGTGTGCATTTGTGGGAGGTTGCAAATTTAAGGGAAGACACAGTATGGGGGCCCCCGGAGAGAAGAAAAAGAGGAGTAAATGTTACATGTTGTATGTCTAGTCTGAGATTTTGTTTTAATGGCCAATAAAAGATAAATGGATCCATTCGATAGAGTTATGTGATAATGAGTGTAGAAAAGCAGTAGGAAATCTATGAAATAAATAGGTTTTGTAGATATGTGGGTTGGAATGAAGTATAGGAAAATTAATGAGCCCTGACTGGGCATCAGAGAGGGAGATAGGTAAAGGAACAGTTTCATAAACCACTAAAGCAGCCCATACTGGCACCAGGTCACGTGTAGTACAAGAATACTGTTAATAAGTCCTGTGGTTGTTGTATGGATACTGGAATGTGGGTTTTATAGTGTAAGTCCAACCTACCAACCTGAGAAAGAGATTTGACTAGGTTCAAATAGTTATACATAGAAGATGTGTTTATATCTTGTGTAGGTAATTCTTTGTATGAATAACATAAGCATTATTGTTAAGCACTGTAGGAAAGTAATCTCTGGTATTTCTGTTCTATCCTGGCAGAAAGGGAATCTATCCACCTGTACATACTAGCATATAAATAGGTTCTGCACAGATGCTTTTGGTTGAACTTTCACCACTGGAAAGGGGAGCCTCATGTATGCAAGCATACACATACACTAAGGTTTAAGGTTGGTAGAGAGTTAAATCATTTTTAAACACACATGGTTAAAGATTCTCTCACTTGATTAGCTTAAGATTAGATCTGAATTACAAGTAATCTGGTTTGATTCTCCTTTCTCTTTTATGGGATGTGAGAGGAGACAGAAAGAAGGACCTAAGGAGGGGCAACTGGTGAGTGACGTGCCAGAAACGTCACATGGACTGAGTGGAAGAAGCTGTGCTGACTTCCGATCAGGCTAGTGTGCTTATCCACAGATCACTTCCCTGTATACACCTGCATTCTAAACAAATGTGTATTCATATTTATAGTGCTATTAATTATATAATACTTGCTAACAGTTGCCAACTGATTGGTTGGGCAGTGACTTTGATTACTTAAAGATAACACACTTGGGGGTTAAACATTTTGTTGAAAGCCACAGGTAGGGAAGTATTTGGTGGTTTAACTCTTACTAGAGGAGGACTTTTTTTTTTTTTTAGAGTGGTCATACATTCTTAAGGTCTGGGCTGTTCTGAAGTTGGCAAACCTCAGTTAATTTCAACAACTCGTATAGTAACTTTTAATAAACAAATAAATAAATATCGTATAATTCAAAGTAGACAGTGAAGTGGTAGTAATTTCAATAATTTAAAGTAATCTTTTTCACACTCAAATAACATAGAGGCCATTATTATGCCAACTATGGGTACAAACACTTCAAAAGGAATTACTCCTGTTGATGTAGTTAAAATAATCCATTAATTAAAGGCATAACTAAGACATCAGAGAAATGGCACAAGCGTTGGCCTGACATTGACCAACCATGGCCAGTGGAGGGGACTCTTAATCCAGATGTAATTAAAGTAATGCAAGTACTTCTGGCCACGTACAAGGCTAACCAAAAGAAAGGTAAGAAGGGGGAAAAAAACATAAGAAGAAGAGACCGATGGAGCTTGGCATTCTCCGGTTGCTTGAATAAGAAGGGCAGAAACTGGTCAAAGCAGCAAAGGATAAGAGAGAGAGGAGTGCAGCAGAAATGGAGAGACAGATGAGAGGAATAGGAAAGCAGATGGCAGAAATTAATGAGCCATTTTCACACGTAAACAAGAACCCCCCACAATATGAGAAGGAATTGAAGTCTGAGAAGATCTATCCCCAGCTCCCAGTGATCACTCAAGAGGGCAAATATCACATCAGAGATGATGGCCGAATAGTGGAAGCAGGAAAAGCAGAAACAATTATAATAATGTATTTTCCAAAAGCAAGAAGAAATCAACATATATGTAAACTGAAGGTGAAGTGAAGATCAGGAGGACAAAAGTTGGAGATGATGTGGATGAAAGTGCGTGGGAAGCCAGAAGAGGATGTGATCCAGCAGTCACGCTTAGAACGTGAACAAGTAAGACAAAGAATAAAGTCAATACATGAAAAGAAAATGAATGCTTACTTACCGATAACACAGTTGCAGATGAAAAAAAAAGCCAGAAAGCCAGAGGTCCACATTCAGACAACCATATACAGTTGATGTATAGTCTCTTGGAATCATGAGGTCCTGTAAACAAAGACAAAGAAGAAAGTCAACAACTGAAAAGAAACATAATGCTTTCTTACCGATGACACAGTTGAAGATGAATAGAAAGTCAGTCAGATTGAGTTGCAGATGTAGACAACGGCAAAAAATTGGAGATCGATAGCCTCTTGGGATCATGAAATCCCGTCAACTAGTAGGACAAAAAAGAAAATCAAAATATGAAAAGAAAGTGAATGTATACTCACCTGTTACACAGTTGAAGATAAATTAAAAGCCAATAAGAAGAAAAATCCAGATACAGACAACGGCAAACAGCTGGAGATGAACAGTCTCTTGGCATCATGAGGTCCTGTGAACAAGACAAAGAAGAAAGTCAATACATGAAAAGAAACTGAATGTATACTTACCTGTTACAAAGTTGCAGATGAATACACAGCCAGTAAGACAGAAGTCCAGATGCAGACAACCACATGCAGCTGGACATGGACAGTGTCTTGGGATCATGAAGTCATGTGAACGAGTAAGACAAAAAAGAAAATCAAAATATGAAAAGAAACTGAATGTATACATACCTGTTACACAGTTGCAGATGAATACACAGCCAATAAGAAGAAAAATCCAGATGCAGACAATGGCAAACATCTGGAGATGGTCAGTCTCTTGGGATCTTGAGGTCCTATGACCAAGTAAGACTAAGAAGAAAGTCAATACATGAAAAGAAACTGAATGTATACTTACCTGTTACACAGTTGCAGATGGAAAAAAAAGCCCGTAAGCCAGAGTTTTAGATTCAGAAAACCATATACTGTTGATATATAGTCTCTTGGGATCATGAAGTCCTTTCAACAAGTAAGACAAAGAAGAAAGTCATTACATGAAAAGAAACGGAATGCTTACTTAGCAATTACACAGTTGCAGATGAATACACAGCCAATTAGAAAAAAAATCCAGATGCAGATGAATAGTCTCTTGGGATCATGAGGTCCTGTAAACAAGACAAAATGAAAGTCAATACATGAAAAGAAACGGAATGTAGACTTACCTGTTACACAGTTGCAGATGAATACACAGCCAGTAAGAAATACTTCCAGATGCAGATAACCACATACAGCTGGACTTGAATAGTCTCTTGGGATCATGAAGTCCTGTGAACAAGTAAGACAAAGATGAAAATCAAAATATTAAAAAAGAAACTGAATGTATACTTACCTGTAACACAGTTGCAGATTAATACACAGCCAATAAGACGAAAAACCCAGATGCAGATGAATAGTCTCTTGGGATCATGAGGTCCTGAAAACAAGACAAAGAAGAAATTCAATACATGAAAAAAACTGAATGTATACTTACCTGTTACAAAGTTGCAGATGAAAAAAAAACCAGTAAGGCAGAGTTCCAGATTCAGACAACCATATACAGTTGCTGTATAGTCTCTTGGGATCACGAGGTCCTGTGAAGAAGTAAAACAAAGAAGAAAGTTAATACATGAAAAGAAACGGAATGTTTACTTACCTGTAACAAAGTTGCAGATGAATACACAGTAAGAAAGAAAGAATTCCAGATGCAGACAACATACAGCTGGACATGGACAGTCTCTTGGGATCATGAAGTCCTGTCAACAAGTAAGACAAAGAAGAAAATCAAAACATGAAAAGAAACTGAATGTTTACTTACCTGTAACAAAGTTGCAGATGAATACACAGCCAATAAGACGAAAAATCCAGATGCACACAACTGCAAACAGCTGGAGATGAATAGTCTCTTGGGATCATGAGGACCTGTTAACAAGACAAAAAGAAAGTCAATACATGAAAAGAAATGGAATGTATACTTACCTGTTACACAGTTGCAGATGACTACACAGTCAGTAAGAAAGAATTCCAGATGCAGACAACCACATACAGCTGGACATGGACAATCTCTTGGGATCATGAAGTCCTGTCAACAAGTAAGACAAAGAAGAAAATCAAAATATGAAAAGAAACTGAATGTTTTCTTACCTGTAACACAGTTGCAGATGAATACACAGCCAATATGACGAAAATTCAAGATGCAGATGAATAGTCTCTTGGGATCATGAGGTCCTGTAAACAAGACAAGGAAGAAAATCAATGCATGAAAAGAAGCTGAATGTATACTTACCTGTTACACAGTTGCAGATGAATACACAGCCAATAAGACGAAAAATCCAGATAAAGACAACAACATACAGCTGGAGATGAATAGTCTCTTGGGATCATGAAGTCTTCTGAATAAGTAAGACAAAGAAGAAAGTCAATACATGAAATGAAACTGAATGCTTACTTTCGGATTACACAGTTGCAGATGAAGACACAGCCAAGAAGACGAAAAATCCAGATGCAGACAACGGCAAACAGCTGGAGATAGATACACTCTTGGCATCAAGAGATCCTGTCAACAAGTAAGACAAAGAAGAAAGTCAATACATTAAAAGAAACTTAATGTATACCTACCTGTCACACAGTTGCAGATGAACACAGCCAATAAGATGAAAAATCCAGATGCAGACAACGGCAAAAAGCTGGAGATAGATACACTCTTGGCATCAAGAGGTCCTTTCAACAAGTAAGACAAAGATGAAAGTCAAAACATGAAAAGAAACTGAATGTATACTTACCTATTACACAGTTGCAGATGAAGACACAGCAAAGAAGACGAAAAATCCAGATGCAGACAACGGCAAACAGCTGGAGATAGATACACTCTTGGCATCAAGAGATCCTGTCAACAAGTAAGACAAAGAAGAAAGTCAATACATTAAAAGAAACTTAATGTATACCTACCTGTTACACAGTTGCAGATGAACACAGCCAATAAGATGAAAAATCCAGATGCAGACAACGGCAAACAGCTGGAGATAGATACACTCTTGGCATCAAGAGGTCCTGTCAACAAGTAAGACAAAGATGAAAGTCAATACATGAAACGAAACGGAATATATACTTACCTGTTACACCGTTGCAGATGAATACACAGCCAGTAAGAAAGAATTCCAGATGCAGACAACCACATACAGCTGGACATGGACAGTCTCTTGGGATCATGAAGTCCTGTGAACAAGTAAGACAAAGAAGAAAGTCAATACATGAAAACAAACTGAATGTATACTTACCTGTAACACAGTTGCAGATGAATACACAGCAAATAAGACGAAAAATCCAGATGCAGATGAATAGTCTCTTGGGATCATGAGGTCCTGTGAACAAGTAAGACAAATAAGAAAATCAAAATATGAAAAGAAACTGAATGTATACTTACCGATTACACAGTTGCAGATGAATACACAGCCATTAAGAATGAATTCCAGATGCAGACAACCACATACAGCTGGACATGGACAGTCTGTTGGGATCATGAAGTCCTATGAAAAAGTAAGACAAAGAAGAATATCAAAATATGAAAAGAAACTGAATGTATACTTAACTGTTACACAGTTGGAGATGAATACACAGCCAAGAAGACGAAAAATCCAGATGCAGTCAGGTTGAGTTCCAGATGCAGACAACAGCAAATAATTGAAGGTTTGATAGCCTCTTGGGATCACTAGGTCTTGTGAACAAGTAAGACAAAGAATAAAATCAAAATATGAAAAGAAACTGAATGTATACTTACCTGTTACACAGTTGCAGATGAATACACAGCCAGTTAGAAAGAATTCCAGATGCAGACAACCACATACAGCTGGACATGGACAGTCTCTTGGGATCATGAAGTCCTGTGAACAAGTAAGACAAAGCAGAAAATCAAAATATGAAAAGAAACTGAATGTATACTTACCTGTTACACAGTTGCAGATGAATACACAGCCAGTTAGAAAGAATTCCAGATGCAGACAACCACAGACAGCTGGACATGGACAGTCTCTTGGGATCACGAGGTCCTGTGAACAAGTAAACAAGACAAAGCAGAAAGTCAATACATGAAAAGAAACTGAATGTTTACTTACCTGTAACACAGTTGCAGATGAATACACAGCCAATAAGACGTAAAATCCAGATGCAGACAACGGCAAACAGCTGGAGATGAATAGACTCTTGGGATCATGAGGTCCTGTAAATAAGACAAAAAAAAGTCAATACATGAATAGAAACGGAATGTATACTTACCTGTTATACAGTTGCAGATGAATACACAGCCAGTCAGAAAGAGTTCCAGATGCAGACAACATCATACAGCTGGACAAGGACAGTCTCTTGGGATCATGAAGTCCTGTGAACAAGTAAGACAAAGAAGAAAGTCAATACATGAAAAGAAACTGAATGCTTACTTACCTGTTACACAGTTGCAGATGAATAGAAAATCAGTCAGGTTAAGTTTCAGATTCAGACAACGGCAAACACTTGGAGATCGATAGCCTCTTGGGATCATGAAGTCCTGTCAACAATTACGACAAAGAATAAAATCAAAATATGAAAAGAAACTGAATGTATACTTACCTGTAACACAGTTGCAGATGAATACACAGCCAGTTAGAAAGAATTCCAGATGCAGACAACCACATACAGCTGGACATGGACAGTCTCTTGGTATCATGAAGTTCTGTGAACAAGTAAGACAAAGAAGAAAATCAAAATATGAAAAGAAACTGAATGTATACTTACCGATTACACAGTTGCAGATAAAAAAAAAGCCAGTAAGCCAGAGTTCCAGATTCAGACAACCATATACAGTTGATGTATAGTCTCTTGAGATCACAAGGTCCTGTGAAAAAGGAAGAAAGAAGAAAGATGTAAGACAAAGAAGAAAGTAAATACATGAAAAGAAACGTAAAGCTTACTTACCTGTAACACAGTTGCAGATGAATACACAGCCAATAAGACGTAAAATCCAGATGCAGACAACGGCAAACAGCTGGAGATGTATAGACTCTTGGGATCATGAGGTCCTGTAAATAAGACAAAAAAAAGTCAATACATGAAAAGAAACTGAATGTATACTTACCTGTTACAAAGTTGCAGATGAATACAAAGACAGTAAGATTGAGTTACAGATGCAGATAACGGCAAACACTTGGAGATTGATAGCCTCTTGGTATCATGAAGTCCTGTGAACAAGTAAGACAAAGAAGAAAGTCAAAACATGAAAAGAAACTGAGTGCTTACTTACCGACTACACAGTTGCAGATGAATAGAAAGTCAGTCAGATTGAGATCCAGATGCAGACAACGGCAAACACTTGGAGATCGATAGCCTCTTGGGATCCAGATGCAGTTGAATAGTCTTTTGGGATCACGAGGTCCTGTGAACAAGTAAGACAAAGAAGAAAGTCAATACATGAAAAGAAACTGAATGTATACTTACCTGTAATACAGCTGTAGATGTACACAGCCAATAAGACGAAAAATCAAGATGTAGACAACGGCAAACAGCTGGAGATGAATAGTCTCTTGGGATCATGACGTCCTGTAAACTAGACAATAATAAGATCAATTCATGAAAAGAAACTGAATGTATACTTACTTGTTACACAGTTGCAGATAAAAAAAAAGCCAGTAAGCCAGAGTTCCAGATTCAGACAACCATATACAGTTGATGTATAGCCTCTTGGGATCACGAGGTCCTGTGAGCAAGTTAGACAAAGAAGAAAGTCAATACATGAAAAGAAACTGAATGTATACTTACCTATTACAGAGTTGCAGATGAATACACAGCCATTAAGAACGAA
Source organism: Salminus brasiliensis (assembly GCF_030463535.1). Lineage (NCBI taxonomy): Eukaryota > Metazoa > Chordata > Actinopteri > Characiformes > Bryconidae > Salminus > Salminus brasiliensis. The sequence continues at coordinate 23,037,752 of NC_132883.1, read as the reverse complement.
TTCCAGATGCAGACAACCACGTACAGCTGGACATGGACAGTCTGTTGGGATCATGAAGTCCTCTGAACAAGTAAGACAAAGAAGAAAATCAAAATATGAAAAGAAACTGAATGTATACTTACCGGTTACACAGTTGCAGATCAATACACAGCCAATAAGAAAGAATTCCAGATGCAGACAACTACATACAGCTGGACATGAACAGTCTCTTGGGATCATGAAGTCCTGTGAACAAGTAAGACAAAGAAGAAAGTCAATACATGAAAAGAAACTGAATGTATACTTACCTGTAACACAGTTGCAAATGAATACACAGCCATTAAGAATGAATTCTAGATGCAGACAACCACATACAGCTGGACATGGACAGTCTGTTGGGATCATGAAGTCCTATGAAAAAGTAAGACAAAGAAGAATATCAAAATATGAAAAGAAACTGAATGTATACTTACCTGTTACACAGTTGCAGATGAATACACAGCCAAGAAGTCAAAAAATCCAGATGCAGTCAGGTTGAGTTCCAGATGCAGACAACAGCAAATAATTGAAGGTTCGATAGCCTCTTGGGATCACGAGGTCTAGTGAACAAGTAAGACAAAGAATAAAATCAAAATATGAAAAGAAACTGAATGTATACTTACCTGTTACACAGTTGCAGATGAATAAAAGCCAGTAGCCAGAGTTCCAGATTCAGACAACCATATATAGTTGATGTATAGTCTCTTGGGATCACGAGGTCCTGTGAACAAGTAAGACAAAGAAGAAAGTCAATACATGAAATGAAACTGAATGTTTACTTACATGTAACACAGTTGCAGATGAATACACAGCCAATAAGACGAAAAATCCAGATGCAGTTGAAAAGTCTCTTGGGATCACGAGGTCCTGTGAACAAGACAAAGAAAAAAGTAAATACATGAAAAGAAACGTAAAGCTTACTTACCTGTAACACAGTTGCAGATGAATACACAGCCAATAAGATGTAAAATCCAGATGCAGACAACAGCAAACAGCTGGAGATGAATAGTCTCTTGGGATCATGAGGTCCTGTAAATAAGACAAAAAAAAGTCAATACATGAATAGAAACGGAATGTATACTTACCTGTTACAAAGTTGCATATGAATACAAAGACAGTAAGAAAGAATTCCAGATGCAGACAACCACATACAGCTGGACATGGATAGTCTCTTGGGATCAGGAGGTCCTGTAAACAAGACAAAGAAGAAAGTCAACACATAAAAAGAAACTGAATGTATAGTTACCTGTCACACAGTTGCAGATGAAAAAAAAAGCCGGTAAGCCAGAGTTCCAGATGCTGACAACCATATGCAGTTGATGTATAGTCTCTTGGGATCACAAGGTTCTGTGAACAAGTAAGACAAAGAAGAAAGTCAATACATGAAAAGAAACTGAATGCTTACTTTCCGATTACACAGTTGCAGATGAATACACAGCCAATAAGACGGAAAATCCAGGTGCAGACAATGGCAAACACTTGGAGATCGATATCCTCTTTGGATCATGAAGTCCTGTGAACAAGTAAGACAAAGAAAAAAGTCAATGCATGAAAGGAAAATGAATGTATACTTACCTGTTCCAAAGTTGCAGATGAATACAAAGCCAGTAAGAAAGAATTCCAGATGCAGACAACCACATCCAGCTGGACATGGATAGTCCCTTGGGATCATGAGGTCCTGTGAAGAAGTAAGACAAAGAAGAAAATCAAAATATAAAAAGAACCTGAATGTATACTTACGTGTCACACAGTTGCAGATGAATACACACCCAATTAGACATAAAATCCAGATGCAGACAACGGCAAACAGCTGGAAATGAATAGTCTCTTGGGATCATGAGGTCCTGTTAAAAAGACAAAGAAGAAAGTCAATAAATGAAAAGAAGCTGAATGTATACTTACCTGTTACACAGTTGCAGATGAAAACAAAGTCAGTCAGATTGAGTTCCAGATGCAGACGACGGCAAACACTTGGAGAACTATAGCCTCTTGGGATCATGAAGTCCTGTGAACAAGTAAGACAAAGAAGAAAATCAATACATGAAAAGAAACTGAAGGTATACTTACCTGTCACACAGTTGCAGATGAATAGAAAGTCAGTCAGATTGAGTTCCAGATGCAGACAACGGCAAACACTTGGAGATCGATAGCCTCTTGGGGTCATGAAGTCCTGTGAACAAGTAAGACAAAGAAGAAAGTCAACACATAAAAAGAAACTGAATGTATAGTTACCTGTCACACAGTTGCAGATGAAAAAAAAAGCCGGTAAGCCAGAGTTCCAGATGCAGACAACCATATACTGCTGGACATGGATAGTCTCTTGGGATTATGAAGTCCTGTGAACAAGTAAGACAATATATAAAGTCAATACATGAAAAGAAGCTGAATGTATACTTACCTGTTACACAGTTGCAGATGAAAAAAAGCCAGTAAGAAAGAATTCCAGATGCAGACAACCACATACAGCTGGACATCGATAGTCTCTTGGGATCATGAGGTCCTGTAAACAAGACAAAAAAAGTCAATACATGAAATGAAACTGAATGTTTACTTACATTTAACACAGTTGCAGATGAATACACAGCCAATAAGACTAAAAATCCAGATGCAGTTGAAAAGTCTCTTGGGATCACGAGGTCCTGTGAACAAGACAAAGAAAAAAGTAAATACATGAAAAGAAACGTAAAGCTTACTTACCTGTAACACAGTTGCAGATGAATACACAGCCAATAAGATGTAAAATCCAGATGCAGACAACAGCAAACAGCTGGAGATGAATAGTCTCTTGGGATCATGAGGTCCTGTAAACAAGACAAAAAAAGTCAATACATGAAGAGAAACGGAATATATACTTACCTGTTACACAGTTGCAGATGAATACAAAGCCAGTAAGAAAGAATTCCAGATGCAGAGAACCACATACAGCTGGACATCGATAGCCTCTTGAGATCATGAAGTCCTGTAAACAAGTAAGACAAAGAAGAAAATTAAAACATGAAAAGAAACTGAATGTTTACTTACCTGATACACAGTTGCAGATGAATACACAGTCAGTAAGAAAGAATTCCAGATGCGGACAAGCAAATTCAGCTGGACATCGATAGCCTCTTGGGATCATGAAGTCCTGTAAACAAGTAAGACAAAGAAGAAAATCAAAACATGAAAAGAAACTGAATGTTTACTTACCTTTAACACAGTTGCAGATGAACACACAGCCAATAAGACAAAAAATCCAGATGCAGATGAATAGTCTCTTGGGATCATGAGGTCCTGTAAACAAGAAAAAGAAGAAAGTCAATACATGAAAAGAAACTGAATGTATACTTACCTGTTACACAGTTGCAGATGAAAAAAAGCCAGTAAGCCAGAGTTCCAGATTCAGACAACAATATACAGTTGATGTATAGTCTCTTGGGATCACGAGGTCCTGTGAACAAGACAAAGAAGAAAGTCAATACATGAAAAGAAACTGAATGTATACTTACCTGTTACACAGTTACAGATGAGTACACAATCAGTAAGAAAGAATTCCACATGCAGACAACCACATACAGCTGGACATCGATAGCCTCTTGGGATCATGAGGTCCTGTAAACAAGACAAAGAAGAAAGTCAATACATGAAAAGAAACTGAATGTATACTTACCTGTTACACAGTTGCAGATGAAAAAAAAAGCTAGTAAGCCAGAGTTCCAGATGCAGATAACCATATACAGTTGATGTATAGTCTCTTGGGATCACGAGGTTCTGTGAAGAAGTAAGACAAAGAAGAAAATGAATACATGAAAAGAAACTGAAGGTATACTTACGGATTACACAGTTGCAGATGAATAGAAAGTCAGTCAGATTGAGATCCAGATGCAGACAACGGCAAACACTTGGAGATCGATAGCCTCTTGGGATCATGAAGTCCTGTGAACAAGTAAGACAAAGAAGAAAATCAAAATATGAAAAGAAACGGAATGTATACTTACCTGTTACACAGTTGCAGATGAATAGAAAGTTAGTCAGATTGAGTTCCAGATGCAGACAATGGCAAAAAGTTGGAGATGAATAGTCTCTTGGGATCATGAGGTCCTGTAATCAAGAAAAAAAGAAAGTCAATACATGAAAAGAAAATGAATGCATACTTACCGATTACACAGTTGGAGATGAATACACAGCCATTAAGAAAGAATTCCAGATGCAGACAACCACATACAGCAGGACATGGACAGACTCTTGGGATCATGAAGTCCTGTGAACAAGTAAGACAATATATAAAGTCAATACATGAAAAGAAGCTGAATGTATACTTACCTGTTACACAGTTGCAGATGAAAAAAAGCCAGTAAGCCAGAGTTCCAGATTCAGTCAACCATATACAGTTGATGTATAGTCTCCTGGGATCATGAAGTCCTGTAAACAAGTAAGACAAAGAAGAAAATCAAAATATGAAAAGAAACTGAATGTATACTTACCTGTTACACAGTTGCAGATGATTACACAGTCAATAAGATGAAAAATCCAGATGCAGACAACGGCAAACAGCTGGAGATGAATAGTATCTTGGGATCATGAAGTTCTCTGAACAAGTAAGACAAAGAAGAAAGTTAATATATGAAAAGAAACGGAATGTATACTTACCTGTTACACAGTTGCTGATGAAAAAAGCCAGTAAGCCAGAGTTCCAAATTCGAACAACCATATACAGTTAATGTATAGTCTCTTGGGATCATGAAGTCCTGTAAACAAGTAAGACAAAGAAAAAAATCAAAATATGAAAAGAAACTGAATGTATACTTACTTGTAACACAGTTGCAGATGAATACACAGCCATTAAGAAATAATTCCAGATGCAGACAACCACATACAGCTGGAAATATACAGACTCTTGGGATAATGAGGTCCTGTCAAAAAGTAAGACAAAGAAGAAAGTCAAAATCTGAAAAGAAACTGAATGTTTACTTACCTGTAACACAGTTGAAGATGAATACACAGCCAATATGACGAAAAATCCAGATGCAGATGAATAGTCTCTTGGGATAATGAGGTCTTGTAAATAAGTAAGACAAAGAAGAAAGTCAATACATGAAAATAAACTGAATGTATACTTACCTGTTACACAGTTGCAGATGAATACACAGCCAGTAAGAAAGAATTTCAGATGCAGATAACCACATACAGCTGTACATGGACAGTCTTCTGGGATCATGAAGTCCTGTGAACAAATAAGACAAAGATGAAAGTCAATACATGAAAAGAAACTGAATGTATACTTACCTGTAACACAGTTGCAGATGAATACATAGCCAATAAGACGAAAAATCCAGATGTAGACAGTGGCAAACACTTGGAGATCGATAGCCTCTTGGGATCATGAAGTCCTGTCAACAAGTAAGACATAGAAGAAAATCAAAATATGAAAAGAAACTGAATGTATACTTACCTGTAACACAGTTGCAGATGAATACACAGCCATTAAGAAATAATTCCAGATGCAGACAACCACATACAGCTGGAAATAGACAGACTCTTAGGATAATGAGGTCCTGTAAACAAGTCATAGAAGAAAGTCAATATATGAAAAGAAACTGAATGCTTACTTACCTACTACACAGTTACAGAAGAACAAAGTCAGTCAGATTGAGATCCAGATGCAGACAACGGCAAGCACTTGGAGATCGATAGCCTCTTGGGATCATGAAGCCTGTAAACAAGTAAGACAAAGAAGAAAATCAAACAATGAAAAGAAACTGAATGTATACTTACCTGTAACACAGTTGCAGATGAATACACAGCCATTAAGAAATAATTCCAGATGCAGACAACCACATACAGCTGGAAATAGACAGACTCTTAGGATAATGAGGTCCTGTAAACAAGTCAAAGAAGAAAGTCAATACATGAAAAGAAACTGAATGTATACTTACCTTTTACACAGTTGCAGATGAATAGAAAATCAGTCAGATTGAGATCCAGATGCAGACAACGGCAAACAGCTGGAGATGAATAGTCTCTTGGGATCATGAAGTCCTGTGAACAAGTAAGACAAAGAAGAAAATCAAAAGATGAAAAAAAACTGAATGTATACTTACCTGTTACACAGTTGCAGATGAATACACAGCCAGTAAGAAAGAATTTCAGATGCAGACAACCACATACAGCTGTACATGGACAGTCTTCTGGGATCATGAAGTCCTGTGAACAAATAAGACAAAGATGAAAGTCAATACATGAAAAGAAACTGAATGGTTACTTACCGATTACACAGTTGCAGATGAATAAAAAAAGTCAGTCAGATTGAGTTCCAGATGCAGACAACGACAAACACTTGGAGATTGATAGCCTCTTGGGATCATGAAGTCCTATCAACAAGTAAGACAAAGAAGAAAATCAAAAAATGAAAAGAAACTGAATGTATACTTACCTGTTACACAGTTGCAGATGAATACACAGCCAATAAGATGAAAAATCCAGATGCAGACAACATCAAACACCAGGAGATTAATAGTCTCTTGGGATCATGAGGTCCTGTAAACAAGACAAAAAGAAAGTCAATACATGAAAAGAAACTGAATGTATACTTACCTGTTACACAGTTGCAGATGAATACACAGCCAGAAAGAAAGAATTCCAGATGCAGACAACCACATACAGCTGGACATGGAGAGTCTCTTGGGATCATGAAGGCCTGTGAACAAGTAAGACAAAAAACAAAGTCAATACATGAATAGAAACTGAATGTATACTTACCTGTTACACAGTTGCAGATGAATACACAGCCAGAAAGAAAGAATTCCAGATGCAGACAACCACATACAGCTGGACATGGACAGTCTCTTGGGATCATGAAGGCCTGTGAACAAGTAAGACAAAAAACAAAGTCAATACATGAAAAGAAACTGAATGTATACTTACCTGTAACACAGTTGCAGATGAACACATAGCCAATAAGACGAAAAATCCAGATGTAGACAGTGGCTAACAGCTGGAAATGAATAGTCTCTTGGGATCATGAGGTCCTGTTAAAAAGACAAAGAAGAAAGTCAATAAATGAAAAGAAGCTGAATGTATACTTACCTGTTACACAGTTGCAGATGAAAACAAAGTCAGTCAGATTGAGTTCCAGATGCAGAGGACGGCAAACACTTGGAGAACTATAGCCTCTTGGGATCATGAAGTCCTGTGAACAAGTAAGACAAAGAAGAAAATCAATACATGAAAAGAAACTGAAGGTATACTTACCTGTCACACAGTTGCAGATGAATAGAAAGTCAGTCAGATTGAGTTCCAGATGCAGACAACGGCAAACACTTGGAGATCGATAGCCTCTTGGGGTCATGAAGTCCTGTGAACAAGTAAGACAAAGAAGAAAGTCAACACATAAAAAGAAACTGAATGTATAGTTACCTGTCACACAGTTGCAGATGAAAAAAAAAGCCGGTAAGCCAGAGTTCCAGATGCAGACAACCATATACTGCTGGACATGGATAGTCTCTTGGGATTATGAAGTCCTGTGAACAAGTAAGACAATATATAAAGTCAATACATGAAAAGAAGCTGAATGTATACTTACCTGTTACACAGTTGCAGATGAAAAAAAGCCAGTAAGAAAGAATTCCAGATGCAGACAACCACATACAGCTGGACATCGATAGTCTCTTGGGATCATGAGGTCCTGTAAACAAGACAAAAAAAGTCAATACATGAAATGAAACTGAATGTTTACTTACATTTAACACAGTTGCAGATGAATACACAGCCAATAAGACGAAAAATCCAGATGCAGTTGAAAAGTCTCTTGGGATCACGAGGTCCTGTGAACAAGACAAAGAAAAAAGTAAATACATGAAAAGAAACGTAAAGCTTACTTACCTGTAACACAGTTGCAGATGAATACACAGCCAATAAGATGTAAAATCCAGATGCAGACAACAGCAAACAGCTGGAGATGAATAGTCTCTTGGGATCATGAGGTCCTGTAAACAAGACAAAAAAAGTCAATACATGAAGAGAAACGGAATATATACTTACCTGTTACACAGTTGCAGATGAATACAAAGCCAGTAAGAAAGAATTCCAGATGCAGAGAACCACATACAGCTGGACATCGATAGCCTCTTGGGATCATGAAGTCCTGTAAACAAGTAAGACAAAGAAGAAAATTAAAACATGAAAAGAAACTGAATGTTTACTTACCTGATACACAGTTGCAGATGAATACACAGTCAGTAAGAAAGAATTCCAGATGCGGACAAGCAAATTCAGCTGGACATCGATAGCCTCTTGGGATCATGAAGTCCTGTAAACAAGTAAGACAAAGAAGAAAATCAAAACATGAAAAGAAACTGAATGTTTACTTACCTTTAACACAGTTGCAGATGAACACACAGCCAATAAGACAAAAAATCCAGATGCAGATGAATAGTCTCTTGGGATCATGAGGTCCTGTAAACAAGAAAAAGAAGAAAGTCAATACATGAAAAGAAACTGAATGTATACTTACCTGTTACACAGTTGCAGATGAAAAAAAGCCAGTAAGCCAGAGTTCCAGATTCAGACAACAATATACAGTTGATGTATAGTCTCTTGGGATCACGAGGTCCTGTGAACAAGACAAAGAAGAAAGTCAATACATGAAAAGAAACTGAATGTATACTTACCTGTTACACAGTTACAGATGAGTACACAATCAGTAAGAAAGAATTCCACATGCAGACAACCACATACAGCTGGACATCGATAGCCTCTTGGGATCATGAGGTCCTGTAAACAAGACAAAGAAGAAAGTCAATACATGAAAAGAAACTGAATGTATACTTACCTGTTACACAGTTGCAGATGAAAAAAAAAGCTAGTAAGCCAGAGTTCCAGATGCAGATAACCATATACAGTTGATGTATAGTCTCTTGGGATCACGAGGTTCTGTGAAGAAGTAAGACAAAGAAGAAAATGAATACATGAAAAGAAACTGAAGGTATACTTATGGATTACACAGTTGCAGATGAATAGAAAGTCAGTCAGATTGAGATCCAGATGCAGACAACGGCAAACACTTGGAGATCGATAGCCTCTTGGGATCATGAAGTCCTGTGAACAAGTAAGACAAAGAAGAAAATCAAAATATGAAAAGAAACGGAATGTATACTTACCTGTTACACAGTTGCAGATGAATAGAAAGTTAGTCAGATTGAGTTCCAGATGCAGACAATGGCAAAAAGTTGGAGATGAATAGTCTCTTGGGATCATGAGGTCCTGTAATCAAGAAAAAAAGAAAGTCAATACATGAAAAGAAAATGAATGCATACTTACCGATTACACAGTTGGAGATGAATACACAGCCATTAAGAAAGAATTCCAGATGCAGACAACCACATACAGCAGGACATGGACAGACTCTTGGGATCATGAAGTCCTGTGAACAAGTAAGACAATATATAAAGTCAATACATGAAAAGAAGCTGAATGTATACTTACCTGTTACACAGTTGCAGATGAAAAAAAGCCAGTAAGCCAGAGTTCCAGATTCAGTCAACCATATACAGTTGATGTATAGTCTCCTGGGATCATGAAGTCCTGTAAACAAGTAAGACAAAGAAGAAAATCAAAATATGAAAAGAAACTGAATGTATACTTACCTGTTACACAGTTGCAGATGATTACACAGTCAATAAGATGAAAAATCCAGATGCAGACAACGGCAAACAGCTGGAGATGAATAGTATCTTGGGATCATGAAGTTCTCTGAACAAGTAAGACAAAGAAGAAAGTTAATATATGAAAAGAAACGGAATGTATACTTACCTGTTACACAGTTGCTGATGAAAAAAGCCAGTAAGCCAGAGTTCCAAATTCGAACAACCATATACAGTTAATGTATAGTCTCTTGGGATCATGAAGTCCTGTAAACAAGTAAGACAAAGAAAAAAATCAAAATATGAAAAGAAACTGAATGTATACTTACTTGTAACACAGTTGCAGATGAATACACAGCCATTAAGAAATAATTCCAGATGCAGACAACCACATACAGCTGGAAATATACAGACTCTTGGGATAATGAGGTCCTGTCAACAAGTAAGACAAAGAAGAAAGTCAAAATCTGAAAAGAAACTGAATGTTTACTTACCTGTAACACAGTTGAAGATGAATACACAGCCAATATGACGAAAAATCCAGATGCAGATGAATAGTCTCTTGGGATAATGAGGTCTTGTAAATAAGTAAGACAAAGAAGAAAGTCAATACATGAAAATAAACTGAATGTATACTTACCTGTTACACAGTTGCAGATGAATACACAGCCAGTAAGAAAGAATTTCAGATGCAGACAACCACATACAGCTGTACATGGACAGTCTTCTGGGATCATGAAGTCCTGTGAACAAATAAGACAAAGATGAAAGTCAATACATGAAAAGAAACTGAATGGTTACTTACCGATTACACAGTTGCAGATGAATAAAAAAAGTCAGTCAGACTGAGTTCCAGATGCAGACAACGACAAACACTTGGAGATTGATAGCCTCTTGGGATCATGAAGTCCTATCAACAAGTAAGACAAAGAAGAAAATCAAAAAATGAAAAGAAACTGAATGTATACTTACCTGTTACACAGTTGCAGATGAATACACAGCCAATAAGATGAAAAATCCAGATGCAGACAACATCAAACACCAGGAGATTAATAGTCTCTTGGGATCATGAGGTCCTGTAAACAAGACAAAAAGAAAGTCAATACATGAAAAGAAACTGAATGTATACTTACCTGTTACACAGTTGCAGATGAATACACAGCCAGAAAGAAAGAATTCCAGATGCAGACAACCACATACAGCTGGACATGGAGAGTCTCTTGGGATCATGAAGGCCTGTGAACAAGTAAGACAAAAAACAAAGTCAATACATGAATAGAAACTGAATGTATACTTACCTGTTACACAGTTGCAGATGAATACACAGCCAGAAAGAAAGAATTCCAGATGCAGACAACCACATACAGCTGGACATGGACAGTCTCTTGGGATCATGAAGGCCTGTGAACAAGTAAGACAAAAAACAAAGTCAATACATGAAAAGAAACTGAATGTATACTTACCTGTAACACAGTTGCAGATGAACACATAGCCAATAAGACGAAAAATCCAGATGTAGACAGTGGCAAACACTTGGAGATCGATAGCCTCTTGGGATCATGAAGTCCTGTCAACAAGTAAGACATAGAAGAAAATCAAAATATGAAAAGAAACTGAATGTATACTTACCTGTAACACAGTTGCAGATGAATACACAGCCATTAAGAAATAATTCCAGATGCAGACAACCACATACAGCTGGAAATAGACAGACTCTTAGGATAATGAGGTCCTGTAAACAAGTCATAGAAGAAAGTCAATATATGAAAAGAAACTGAATGCTTACTTACCTACTACACAGTTACAGAAGAACAAAGTCAGTCAGATTGAGATCCAGATGCAGACAACGGCAAGCACTTGGAGATCGATAGCCTCTTGGGATCATGAAGCCTGTAAACAAGTAAGACAAAGAAGAAAATCAAACAATGAAAAGAAACTGAATGTATACTTACCTGTAACACAGTTGCAGATGAATACACAGCCATTAAGAAATAATTCCAGATGCAGACAACCACATACAGCTGGAAATAGACAGACTCTTAGGATAATGAGGTCCTGTAAACAAGTCAAAGAAGAAAGTCAATACATGAAAAGAAACTGAATGTATACTTACCTTTTACACAGTTGCAGATGAATAGAAAATCAGTCAGATTGAGATCCAGATGCAGACAACGGCAAACAGCTGGAGATGAATAGTCTCTTGGGATCATGAAGTCCTGTGAACAAGTAAGACAAAGAAGAAAGTTAATACATGAAAAGAAACGGAATGTATACTTACCTGTTACACAGTTGCAGATGAAAAAAAAGCCAGTAAGACGAAAAATCAAAATGCAGACAACGGCAAATAGCTGGAGATGAATAGTCTCTTGGGATCATGAGGTCATGTATACAAGACAAAAAGAAAGTCAATACATGAAAAAAGCTGAATGTATACTTACCTGTTACACAGTTGCAGATGAATACACAGCCAGTAAGAATGAATTCCAGATGCAGACAACCACATGCAGGTGGACATGGATAGTCTCTTGGGATCATGAAGTCCTGTGAACAAGTAAGACAAAGAAAAAAGTCAATATATGAAAAGAAACTGAATGTATACTTACCTGTAACACAGTTGCAGATGAATACACAGCCAAAAAGACGAAAAAGTCCAGATGCAGACAACGGCAAACAGCTGGACATGGATAGCCTCTTGGGATCATGAAGTCCTGTCAACAAGTAAGACAAAGAAGAAAATCAAAACATGAAAAGAAACTGAATGTTTACTTACCTGTAACACAGTTGCAGATGAATACACAGCCAATAAGACAAAAAAATCCAGATGCAGATGAATAGTCACTTGGGATAATGAGGTGCTGTAAACAAGACAAAGAAGAAAGTCAATACATGAAAAGAAACTGAATGTATACTTACCTGTTACACAGTTGCAGATGAATAGAAAGTCAGTCAGATTGAGATCCAGACGCAGATAACGGCAAACACTTGGAGATCGATAGCCTCTTGGGATCATGAAATCCTGTCAACAAGTAAGACAAAGAAGAAAATCAAAATATGAAAAGAAACTGAATGTTTACTTACCTGTAACACAGTTGCAGATTAATACACAGCCAATAAGATAAAAAATCCGGATGCAGACAACGGCAAACAGCTGGAGATGAATAGTCTCTTGGGATCATGAAGTCCTGTAAACAAGACAAAAAGAAAGTCAATACATGAAAAGAAACTAAATGTATACTTACCTGTTACACAGTTGATGATGAATACAAAGCCATTAAAATAGAATTCCAGATGCAGACAGCCACATATAGCTGGACATGGATAGTCTCTTGGGATCATGAAGTCCTGTGAACAAGTAAGACAAAGAAGAAAATCAAAAGATGAAAAAAAACTGAATGTATACTTACCTGTTACACAGTTGCAGATGAAAAGAAACGGTATGTATACTTACCAGTTGCACAGTTGCAGATGAATAAAAAGTCATTCAGATTGAGTTGCAGATGCAGACAACGGCAAACACTTGGAGATCTATAGCCTCTTGGGATCATGAAGTCCTGTGAACAAGTAAGACAAAGAAGAAAGTCAAAACATGAAAAGAAACTGAATGTTTACTTACCTGTAACACAGTTGCAGATGAATACACAGCCAATAAGACGAAAAATCCAGATGCAGTTGAATAGTCTCTTGGGATCACGAGGTCCTGTGAATAAGTAAGACAAAGAAGAAAGTCAATACATGAAAAGAAACGGAATGTATACTTACCTATAACACAGTTGCAGATGAATACACAGCCAATAAAATGTAAAATCCAGATGCAGACAACGGCAAACAGCTGGAGATGAATAGTCTCTTGGGATCATGAGGTCCTGTAAACAAGACAAAAAAAAAAGTCAATACATGAATAGAAACGGAATGTATACCTACCTGTTACACAGTTGCAGATGAAAAGAAACGGAATGTATACTTACCTGTTACAAAGTTGCAGATGAATAGAAAGTCAGTCAGATTGAGTTCCAGATGCAGACAACGGCAAACACTTGGAGATCGATAGCCTCTTGGGGTCATGAAGTCCTGTGAACAAGTAAGAAAAAGAAGAAAGTCAAAACATGAAAAGAAACTGAATGTATACTTACCTGTTGCACAGTTGCAGATGAATAGAAAGTCAGAAACGGAAGTCAAGAAACGGAATGTATACTTACCTGTTGCACAGTTGCAGATGAATAGAAAGTCAGTCAGATTGAGTTCCAGATGCAGACAACGGCAAGCACTTGGAGATCGATAGCCTCTTGGGATCATGAAGTCCTGTCAACAAGTAAGACAAATAAGAAGGTCAATACATGAAAAGAAACTGAATGTATACTTACCTTTTACACAGTTGCAGATGAATAGAAAGTCAGTAAGAAAGAATTCCAGATGCAGACAACCACATACAGCTGGACATCGATAGCCTCTTGGGATCATGAAGTCCTGTAAACAAGACAAAAAGAAAGTCAATACATGAAAAGAAACTGAATGTATACTTACCTGTTACAAAGTTGCAGATGAATAAAAAAAGCTAGTAAGCCAGAGTTCCAGATGCAGATAACCATATACAGTTGATGCATAGTCTCTTGGGATCATGAGGTCCTGTAAACAAGACAAAGAAGAAAGTCAATACATGAAAAGAAACTGAATGTATACTTACCTGTTACACAGTTGCAGATGAATAGGAAGTACGTTAGATTGAGTTCCAGATGCAGACAACGGCAAGCACTTGGAGATCGATAGCCTCTTGGGATCATGAAGTCCTGTCAAGAAGTAAGACAAAGAAGAAAATCAAAACATGAAAAGAAACTGAATGTATACTTACCTGTTACACAGTTGCAGATGAATACACAGTCAGTAAGAAAGAATTCCAGATGCAGACAACCACATACAGCTGGACATGGACAGTCTCTTGGGATCATGAAGTCCTGTGAACAAGTAAGAAAAAGAAGAAAATCAAAACATGAAAAGAAACTGAATGTATACTTACCTGTTGCACAGTTGCAGATGAATAGAAAGTCAGAAACGGAAGTCAAGAAACGGAAACGGAAGTCAAGAAACGGAATGTATACTTACCTGTTGCACAGTTGCAGATGAATAGAAAGTCAGTCAGATTGAGTTCCAGATGCAGACAAGGGCAAACACTTGAAGATCTATAGCCTCTTGGGATCATGAAGTCCTGTAAACAAGACAAAAAAAGTCAATACATGAAGAGAAATGGAATGTATACTTACCTGATACACAGTTGCAGATGAATACACAGTCAGTAAGAAAGAATTCCAGATGCAGACAACCAAATTCAGCTGGACATCGATAGCCTCTTGGGATCATGAAGTCCTGTAAACAAGTAAGACAAAGAAGAAAATCAAAACATAAAAAGAAACTGAATGTTTACTTACCTTTAACACAGTTGCAGATGAATACACAGCCAATAAGACAAAAAATCCAGATGCAGATGAATAGTCTCTTGGGATCATGAGGTCCTGTAAACAAGACAAAGAAGAAAGTCAATACATGAAAAGAAACTGAATGTATACTTACCTGTTACACAGTTGCAGATGAAAAAAAGCCAGTAAGCCAGAGTTCCAGATTCAGACAACCATATACAGTTGATGTATATTCTCTTGGGATCACGAGGTCCTGTGAATAAGACAAAGAAGAAAGTCAATGCATGAAAAGAAGCTGAATGTATACTTACCTGTAACACAGTTGCAAATGAATACAAAACCATTAAGAAAGAATTCCAGATGCAGACAACCACAAATAGCTGGACATGGACAGTCTCTTGGGATCATGAAGTCCTGTGAACAAGTGAGACAACGAAGAAAGTCAATACATGAAAAGAAACTGAATGTATACTTACCTGTTACAAAGTTGCAGATGAATACAAAGCCAGTAAGAAAGAATTCCAGATGCAGACAACCACATCCAGCTGGACATGAATAGTCTCTTGGGATCATGAGGTCCTGTACACAAGACAAAGAAGAAAGTCAATACATGAAAAGTAACTGAATTTATACTTACCTGTTACACTGTTGCAGATGAATACACAGCCAGTAAGAATGAATTCCAGATGCAGACAACCACATGCAGGTGGACATGGATAGTCTCTTGGGATCATGAAGTCCTGTGAACAAGTAAGACAAAGAAAAAAGTCAATATATGAAAAGAAACTGAATGTATACTTACCTGTAACACAGTTGCAGATGAATACACAGCCAAAAAGACGAAAAAATCCAGATGCAGACAACGGCAAACAGCTGGACATGGATAGCCTCTTGGGATCATGAAGTCCTGTCAACAAGTAAGACAAAGAAGAAAATCAAAACATGAAAAGAAACTGAATGTTTACTTACCTGTAACACAGTTGCAGATGAATACACAGCCAATAAGACAAAAAAATCCAGATGCAGATGAATAGTCACTTGGGATAATGAGGTGCTGTAAACAAGACAAAGAAGAAAGTCAATACATGAAAAGAAACTGAATGTATACTTACCTGTTACACAGTTGCAAATGAATACACAGCCAATAAGACGAAAAATCCAGATGCAGACAACGGCAAACAGCTGGAGATGAACAGAATCTTGGGATCATGCGGTCCTGTAAACAAGACAAAAATAAAGTCAATACATGAAAAGAAACGGAATGTATACTAACCTGTTACACAGTTGCAGATGAATACACAGCCAACAAGACGAAAAATCCAGATGCAGATGAATACTCTCTCAGGATAATGAAGTCCTGTGAACAAGTAAGACAAAGAAGAAAGTCCATACATGAAAAGAAACTGAATGCTTACTTACCTACTACACAGTTGCAGATGAATAGAAAGTCAGTCAGATTGAGATCCAGACGCAGATAACGGCAAACACTTGTAGATCGATAGCCTCTTGGGATCATGAAGTCCTGTCAACAAGTAAGACAAAGAAGAAAATCAAAATATGAAAAGAAACTGAATGTTTACTTACCTGTAACACAGTTGCAGATTAATACACAGCCAATAAGATAAAAAATCCGGATGCAGACAACGGCAAACAGCTGGAGATGAATAGTCTCTTGGGATCATGAAGTCCTGTAAACAAGACAAAAAGAAAGTCAATACATGAAAAGAAACTAAATGTATACTTACCTGTTACACAGTTGATGATGAATATAAAGCCATTAAAATAGAATTCCAGATGCAGACAGCCACATATAGCTGGACATGGATAGTCTCTTGGGATCATGAAGTCCTGTCAACAAGTAAGATAAAAAAGAAAGTCAATACATGAAAAGAAACTGAATGTTTACTTACCTGTAACACAGTTGCAGATGAATACACAGCCAATAAGACGAACAATCCAGATGCAGATGAATAGACTTTTGGGATTATGAGGTCCTGTAAACAAGACAAAGAAGAAAGTCAATACATGAAAAGAACATGAATGTATACTTACACTTTACACAGTTGCAGATGAATACACAGCCAGTAAGAAAGAATTCCAGATACAGACAACCACATATAGCTGGACATGAACAGTCTCTTGGGATCATGAAGTCCTGTGAACAAGTAAGACAAAGAAGAAAGTCAATACTTGAAAAGAAACTGAATGCTTACCTACCGATTACACAGTTTCAGATGAATACACAGCCATTAAGAAAGAATTCCAGATGCAGAAGAGCACATGCAGCTGCACATGGACAGTCTCTTGGGATCATGAAGTCCTGTGAACAATTAAGACAAAGAAGAAAATCAAAATATGAAAAGAAACTGAATGTATACTTACCTGTCCCACAGGTGCAGATGAATACACAGCCAATAGGAGGAAAAATCCAGATGCAGTTGAATAGTCTCTTGGGATAACGAGGTCCTGTGAACAAGTTAGACAAAGAAGAAAGTCAATACATGAAAAGAAACTGAATGTATATTTACCTGTTACACAGTTGCAGATGAATATACAGTCAGTAAAAAACAATTCCAGATGCATACAACCACATACAGCTGGACATGGACAGACTCTTGGGATCATGAAGTCCTGTGAACAAGTAAGACAAAGAAGAAAATCAAAATATGAAAAGAAACTGAATGTATACTTACCTGTTACACAGCTGCAGATGAATACACAGCCAGTAATAAAGAATTCCAGATGCAGATGAAGAGCAAGTTAGTTGTAAGGAGTGCAAATTGAGAAACAACCAACCAAGAAAAACGCATTTTTAGCTAAACAAAAAAACAAAACACTTTTCGTTTGAGAGTCATATCTCATATGAAGACATAATAGAAAAGCCTATTATCTTTTGAAAATAACAAAATCTGACACGTGTGACTGTCATTGTAAGGCGAAGTCCAGTCCAAAAAAGAATTCTATTAGACAAAGTATTTATGAGTGTAGGACTTACAGGTCTGATATGATGGAGTTACAGCAAAGGATTAAATGTTTTTATTCAATAATAAGGCCAGTGAATGTCAGTTTTCTTGGCTGGGTCTTTTCACAGCTGCTGTATCTTGTTTGGTGTTTCTGGGTTTTACAGCTCTTTATGTCAAGTGTAAACAGATCCAAAGTGTCATTCTCAGTGCTGATTACATCTGAAATTAACCATAAACCAGAGGTGAGTGGCTAGCAACAGGGTAATGCAGCTCAACACATGTTTCAGTTTACTACACACCCATGTCGCCTCTCCAAAGTCACAGTGATTCTAAAGTCACTCAATACAAAGCACTCAAAAACCAAACCATAAAACACTGCTTAAATCACAAATACATTAATAAAGACTTTGAGCCCATTTCCCTGAAACGGTTCACCCATTAAAGAAAATGGACGAAGAGGGTGGGAGCAGGTGGCTAGTGTTTTCTTACCTGACTGGTGTGACTGGGTAGGGCCAGTAAGTCCTGGCATAGCACCTTCTCTATGTTCCTGGAGAGTACAACAGATCCCAGGCAGCACATGTGAAGCCTTTCTCTGTGGTAAAGGACCAGACATCAAATATGAAATCAGCAGTGGAGTGCGAAGAGTCAGCTGAATGGCTTGTTCCCTCATCAGTAGGTAAGTAAGTGGCCCGGAGACGACAATCCTGCCATCTGTCTTCTTTCAAACAGTGTCTGGAATCTAGTGCACTAGTGGCACCGTGACATCATGACATTACCCTTTGGGCCCTATATTTAAGAGTGTCTTGCAATAAAATTTTCAACAGTGAGAAGGCCGCCCTTAGTAGTTGTCCTCGTTGCTGGAGCATGCAGAGCCATAGACAAACTGCTTTAGACATTTAATTGGTTAGAGAGGTGAAAACCAGCTGTGGGGGTGAAGAAAACCTCTGTTTTCCATGGTCAAGATGATGCTTGCATGGCTGCTCCATGGCCACCATTGTCCTTGAGGGAAAAAAACAGGGGTTAGTTAGTTAGTAAAGCAAAGTAATGTAAAGTAACACACAATTTCACCTCATGAATAAAATCATACACAAGGCTTGGCTCAACATATAAGGAAACGTACAACTTACTTAGAACCTATAATTCCATCAGTAAGGATCTTCATTACAGTGAAGTTAGCCACAGCTAAACCTTTGCTACTGCTTGGTTCTCTCCTTTTGGCTTGTGACCTGGCCTACTTCTAATATACTGCCACATAGTGGATGGAGTAGGAATTACCATGAAAAATGCCATCTGTTGCAACACTGGAGTCACATGGGTATCAGCTATGGCTTCAAGTTGTAGGACTTTTTATGGCATTATAGACAATAGGCAAGTGGCTTAAAGGTCCAACCACAACAGGCCCAATGAGACATAAAGAACCAGCACAACAGGCCCAGTGAGACTAGGGATGCACCTATCAGATATTAGGATCGGATATGTGTCCCTATATTAACAACGCTCGCTCCCTTTTGGTCTCACTGACTTAATATTTCAGAATTAAAGCCAGCCAACACTGATAAATACATGAGTAACAAATCAATACACACAACTAATCATCAAAATTATTACATTTTTAGATAAAAAAATAAAAACAAAACACTATTCTGTTGATAGTCAAATCTCATATGAAGACATATTAGAATAGCCTAGTATCTTTTGAAAATAACAAAATCTGGCATGTGTGACTGTCTGATATACATTGTAAAGCGAACGCTGTACCAAGGTCCTGCACAATTGTTTCTTATTTTAGTGACAAATAAATAGCAATTTAATACATTCATATCTGTGTGTTAATTTGTTACATGGTCTATAAAATGTGGATACCGAAAACTCTCACAGAGATAAGGAGCTGCTGGTGTTAGTTATAAAGACAATTAAACCTACTGAAGAACAGAGACTAAATGAAAATCAAAGACTAACCTTAACTTCCTTACTTTTAAGGAATGGATATGTTTTAGCACTTTAGACAATATAAACATGCATGTAGCACATTTTTATAACGAATAAATCATTACTGTGACACTGTCATAAAATATGCCTATTTGAACTATTTTTACGAAATATTTATCCAGTAAAACATCCATATAGCTTACACATCCAAAATCAGCTGTAGTGTACAGAGACACATCTGATAAATATACAGCTACCCTTAGAATAGCCAGATTACAATTTGCTAACAAATGCTTAAGAGAGCCTGGAGAATTCTGGAGAAAGGTCTTGTGGACAAATGAGACTAGGATTAACCTATATCAGAGTGATGGAAAGACAGAAATTGTGGATTGCTCACTCGCGCTTCAAGGGAGGTAAAATTTAGTTTGCACTCACCCTCTTATTAACGGTACATACTTGGAGCCCATAGGAACCATCCAAAACATAGAAGTTGGAAAGCTCCCACAAAGGTGTTTGTACTTCAGAAATCCTTCTTTCTGAAGATGTTTTATAATCCTGGGTGTTTCCTTGTGAAAGGAAAGTCTGAACCGTGCAAGTCCTCAGTTTGAGTTGCTGAGAGTCAATTTAGGAGTGATCCCTTTATCTTACTGAGTGCTCTGTGTGTAAGTTTATTCTAATGTCCATATGACAGCACAAAACCTCATGAATAAAAACATACACAAGGCTTGGCTGAACATATGAGGAAACGTACAACTTACTTAGAACCTATAGTTCCATCAGTAAGGATCTTCATTACAGTGAAGTTAGCCACAGCTAAACCTTTGCTAAAGCATGGTTCTCTCCTTTTGGCTTGTAACCTGGCCTACTTCCAATATACTGCCACATAGTGGATGGAGTAGGAATTACCATGTAAAATGCCATCTGTTGCAACACTGGAGTCACATGGGTATCAGCTATGGCTTCAAGTTGTAGGACTTTTTATGGCATTATAGACGATAGGCAAGTGGCTTAAAGGTCCAACCACAACAGGCCCAATGAGACATAAAGAACCAGCACAACAGGCCCAGTGAGACTAGGGATGCACCTAGCAGATATTAGGATCGGATATGTGTCCCTATATTAACAATGCTCGCTCCTTTTTGGTCTCACTGACTTAATATTTCAGAATTAAA
This sequence comes from Salminus brasiliensis, assembly GCF_030463535.1. Lineage (NCBI taxonomy): Eukaryota > Metazoa > Chordata > Actinopteri > Characiformes > Bryconidae > Salminus > Salminus brasiliensis. The sequence continues at coordinate 23,016,645 of NC_132883.1, read as the reverse complement.
GCCAGCCAACACTGATAAATACATGAGTAACAAATCAATACACACAACTAATCATCAAAATTATTACATTTTTAGATAAATAAAAAAAAAAAACACTATTCTGTTGAGAGTCAAATCTCATATGAAGACATATTAGAATAGCCTAGTATTGAAAATAACAAAATCTGGCATGTGTGACTGTCTGATATACATTGTAAGGCAAACGCTGTACCAAGGTCCTGCACAATTGTTTCTTATTTTAGTGACAAATAAATAGCAATTTAATACATTAATATCTGTGTGTTAATTTGTTGTATTTTATTTTACAAAGTTAGTGAGGGAAAATTGACATCAATCCTGATGTTTTAAGTCTCTCCCACATGGTGAGGTAAACAGTTTATTTATTTAACAATGTATCGGATCAATGTTGTGTATCGATCGATAAGTTTATGTATTGGTATAGAAACTGAACAATGTTGGTGCATCCCTAAATGTAACATATAGGAAACAGGATATGACATCACTGCTGTAGTGTGTCTTTGACAACTTCCCTAGTTAATAGAATATGCCTACATTGATAAATCCCCATACATTTCACCCTGATTGGTGAATGTTTAGCCTTTCAAATGCATGCTTGAATGTGATTGGCTAATGGCAACCACAATAATTGACATGTAAAGTCTTCTGGACAGACAGTATTATAGAATAGGCTAAAGATGCAGCATGTAAAATTGTAGCTTGACTGGATGTGCATGGATGCATGTATAGATTTTAACATGTATTTGTGATGCAATAAGCTGTTTTATTAATTGCTTAAACTATAGAGGAGCATTATTGGGCTAATGAGCATTATGAGCTAAATAGTTTAATTGTCACTTTAACAGGTAAGGACACCAGTTTCTCTCAGAGTTAGCTTAAGTTTTACTAATAAAAAAGGTAACTTTGATTAAAAACAAAATAATAATACTGTCTTGCAGACATCTGATTGATGTCATTTATGGCTGATTTACCGTTACAGTAACTTGATCACAATATTCTGCAAAATAAAATGTAGTAGTTTACTATAGCTCCACTGAATATTGGTTTTGAAATATACCACTGTTTCCTAAGAGGAAGCTGTAACAGGAACAGGTCATTGTAATTTTATGTGTAACCCAGGTTTTAAATGTTCAGAACATTCAAATCAGATGCGAAGCAAAAAAACAATAAATAAAAAAAAAAACTTTTAAAAATAATACAACATGAATAAACTGTTCAAAACAGCCATTAGAGCAGATAGAAAATGACTTACTGATAAGTAAGGTAAATAAAACGAGCCTTAAATGACAGCCAATAGCTTGTTGCCAAGACTGGTCTGCGTCAGAGACGGCCAATCAGCGCTCAGGGGGGCGTTACCTCGGCTCCTCCGCTAGAGACGAGAAGTATTTTGTAGACATATGTAGATGCCTGGGACTTACGATCGCCAAGTATGGGATTTACTGCCATTTTTACTGCCAATATTGAACATGTTTGTGCGGATGTTTCAGAGTATTGCAGCACAAAAACAAAGTAGTAAGCTGACTTAAAATAGAGCAACTCCAACAAAGGTGCAGAGTTAAATTGAGAGGAACATAAGTTGATGCAGTAGATTAAAATGTTTGTGCATGTATCATTGTTGGGAAGGCCTAGCCTGCAGTGAAGTGCCAGAATAGTGACTGGAATGGGCATCACTGTCTTGTTGGATGCACATGTGCATAAATCTTCCATAAATGTACAGCCATTTCTTTTCACCATTGTGTTTGATCCAGTTGTACCAGAGAGTTGCACGGCCCCTAACTTTTTATCTCTAGGGGTCAACCTAACCAAACACAAAAGAGCCTGTCACTATCAAAAGTCTTCAACCTTGTTTGTGGTTAAAGCATAGTTACAGCACAGTGCTCATGTGTCTGAGACTCGTGAATTAATTAGGCAGTTGAGAATGTTGGCAGTCCCAAAAACTTGGCCCTGCCATCTATGGATGCTTAAAAATGCTTCCTCTCCACCTGCGCTGAGATGCCTTCAAGACCTGCAATGCAAAACCCACTGGTGTAAAAATATCAAATATTATAATGCGAGCAAGTAATAAATTAAACAAACTTGATGTGTATTCCAGGATTTCACATAATTGTGTTATATCTGACAACTGTGTTAAGATATACTTTTAAATTATGAAACAGTATGATCAATATTTTATTGTGTATTTGATTATTTTATCACTTTCCATTTCCTTTCGTTTACGGTACCATTTACAATTGAGTGGACTGATGCTCTTGTGTGCTCTAGATATTTTGGAAATTGCTAAACCACTTTATCCACAGTTGTTGGTGAGTCCACTTCATCACAGTCCCTGATGGACTGCTTACAGTGCCCATTACAATTGACTGCCCAGATTCTCTTTTGTCCACAGCCCTTTTTGATGTGGCTACGAACTTCATATATGAGGCTTTCGCCAACATCGTCGACTGTTCTTGGTACAATCGCCTGACCAGATTCTCTTCTGTCCACAGTGTTACTGTTACATTCAAGACTTAGGTGATCCAGTATTGCATATGTGATACTGTTAGTGCTGCCATCTGGTGGCCTGTTTCTTGTTGTTTTTGTTTTTCTCTCTCTCCCTCTCCTGGTGAAACGACTGATTGGAAACAGCTGATCTCAATGCGTGTGCTGGTTGGCTGCAGTGTCTGAGCTTTGTCATTGAAATGGTGCCATTGGCATTTATCTAGTTGCCCGTGGCGTTCTCACCATGTGGCCAAAGGTGGTTGTGATTGAGGCTGTTCAGGATATATAATTTTTATTATTTTTTTTTTTTGCTGTTAGATTTAGCTTTGTACTTCTCGTAAATCTGTTTGGCCCTGAATGTAATGGCTGGCTACCACTACGTCGATTGTTTTAACATGACAATTCACAGTTTGATGTATGTGAATCTATTGTAGTCTACTCTTTTCTGTGTCATTATGTACTTGTTGATGTCCAAGTGGTTTAATCATAGTCATGTTTGTAGTGGTGAGTGCCATTTACTATTTTAATTTCATTTATTATTTTTCCTTTTCTCTTACTTCATGTTGGGGAGGCAGGTAAGGCCATTGTATTTTGTTTTATTATTTTTTAGTTAGGTTAGTTAGTAAGGAGGGATGTTGGTCTTTGCTCACCCTGACGCTATATGATGTTGACTGTGGTCTTGTTATGTTTGCCTATAATACTACTTTTTCATTTGAGCATTAAATCTGTTCCTTTATGGATTGTTTATGTCCTCAAGCCATAAACTAGTATTTTTATGAAATGGTTTAATAAACTGGGCTGTAAGATTACTCAAAAATCGAAAAACTTCCAAAATGTAAGCAACATGTTAATTGTCCCACCAGGGATATTAACACAGTAGACCACTATTGCACTGTACTGAGGGATGCTCTGTCCCCCATGCAGCTCTGGGTCACTCTGATAACTGTCTGGTTCAAATAATTCTAACCTACAAGCAGAGAAACTTAAATCTGCAAAGCCTGTAGTGAAGACAGTGAAAAAAGTAGGCCAGAGTTATAAGAACTGCTTTTTATTGGAATTTAAAAACCTGAATGTTCTTATACGAGTGAAGAAGTGTCAAGGTTCTTCTGTTCCCTGTATGCTCTGTGACTAATTTGCTGAACAAGTAGATCTATCTGAGATGTTTCCAAGCTGTTTTAAGCCTGCGTCTGAGATGAACACTGTATGTGAACTTTTACATTCTGAATTTTTAGTCGAAAGTAAGTCAGAAGATGCTGAAAATGATTCCACATCAAAACCGAATTTTATTAAAGAGGCTTTGATGGAGGAACAAAGTTGGGCTCAATCTCTTGATAACTGTAGACTAACTGCTGTAACAGAAGAAAGTAATGCCCCATCATACAGTTATGTATTTTTAGCAAGATGTACATGTACTTAGCATGTACTTAGCTTAGCCCCCTGACAGTGTGTTCTCTGGTCATCTGGGTATACAGAAAACAAATCACCAGATCATGTGTTTTTTCTTTTGACCTGGTCCTAAAGCTGATGCTGTGTTATGTTGAGTTACGGGAAAACCCAATCAGGTTATTCCATCCACATCACTTCATCCAATCCTAGCATTATGAGCACCATTTCAACGTGTGTAGGGCAGCTGCCCTGGCCACTGATCAAATCCTTCTACTTTTGTGTTACCCCTTGACCAGCTACCTAAACAAATGCTCATGCTTCATTACAGTAACAAGGCTGTGATGGCTGTCTTAAGTATGTTGCGAGAAGGTCACAAAGTGTGTTCAGGTTTTTCGCTGCTGCACCTGCATCATTATTCTCCATTTTTTTTGTTCCAGACATGAGGAGCTCCTCCCTTTCTGTTCCACATTGCATTGTTTTTCGCTGCGGCACCTGCATCATTATTCTCCATTTTTTTTTGTTCCAGACATGAGGAGCTCCTCCCTTTCTGTTCCACATTGCATTGTGGTATAATGTAAAAAAGTGTCCATTGTAACCACACTGAGTATGCACCAAAAATTAGCTGTGCGCTAATCAGTGTACATTCGGCACCATTTAAGGTGGCTTCCAGTAAGAAGCTGGAGAATAACTCCAGCCTTGTTGGTGCAGCCGTTTCTTTACGGCATCATAAATCAGCACATTTTACAGTTGTAAAATACATCCAGATAGATCCGGGAACTAATTTTACTGAAGTTCTGAAATTGTTAGCAATTGATCATCACATGTCCAGTGCATATCACCCCGAATCTCAGGGTTCTCTAGAATGTTTTCAACAACCTCAGTGCTTCGTACCTACTGTCTTTAGGTAGATAAAGAATGTGATGATGGCATCCTGGTCTTATTGTTTGCCATTTGTGAAAGTGATCAGGATTCCATTGGGTTTAGCCATTCACAGCTGAATTGTGAATTTCACTTTGGAGATAAAAGACTTGTACGTACCAGGTTCTGCCCTGTGTGCAGAGTTTTCAGGAAGATTGTGTTGATGGAGGTGGATCTGCTAATAGGGTTTTGCTAAGTTCTCCCCTACTGCTTCTGAAGTATCTGCTTTTGTCACACCAGATCTCTTTCTACAGTATTCCGTAATGCCATTTGGGTTACAAAAGGTAATAGCTAATGTAAACAATTGTGAAGCATGTCTGGATGTCGTTGTGATGTCTAGATGTCTATCAGAGTTGGAATGAACATTTGGCAATCCTCTGAAATGTGTTTAAGCGCTTTCTGAAAGTTTCCCTCACACTTAATCTCACTAAATGTGAGTCTGGGAAAGCTAGAGTATCCTAGGTTTGTAAGAAGGTGGGCCAAGGTGAAGTGCGCCCTCTTGAGGCTAAGATACCAACCCTGCAGTTGTGCTTTTGTAGAACCCCTGTTCTAATGACTCCTGACTACACTCAATTCTTCAAGCTGTAAGCTGGGGCTGGAGCTGTCCTCCTTAAAGAAGACTCGAGGTGTTGACCATCCAGTTTATTTTTCATAAAAATTGAAGGAACATCAGATCATGTATAGAACCACTGAGAAGGAAGCTTAGCACTCTTATTAGCTTTTCAACACTTTATGTGGGGTCGAGTGTTTTGGCAGTAGTGCTCTATATATACCACAATATCAGCTGAAGACTGATGAGATGGTTCATGATTGTTCAAGGTTTTAATGTTCAGAATAAGAAAGATTGTGAAAATGTAGTTGCTGATGCGTTGTCTAGGCAGTAGTGTGAGGGTGTTATGACCCTGGGGAGTGTAGAAGAGAGCCTCGTTGGTGCAGCCGTGTTTGTTTACAGCGTCAGAAAGACGAAGCAGTTTAGGAACACAGAGTCCTAATCTGACGTCAGTCCAATTATTCCATTCCACCTTAAATGGTGCAGCAGTTTCAGTCAAAAGTATTCACCCCCCCATCTACTACTAAACATAACAAGTGCTTTCTCCAAATTCAATAATGCTAAATTGCAATGAGGGGTGTGAATAATTTGGACTGCAACTGTACAGCACCAGAATGGAACAGGTGGAGCATAATTGGGATGAGATGCCGATTTCAGTAGGGCATCAATCTTAGTGTGCTTCTCTATCCTTCTTCCACTTAAACACAACTCTTATAATAAACATATGATGCTTTAAATACAAAAACAGAAAATTATATTATTTATATTCAGCCCGTAGTTCAAAACTACTTCCAACCAAACACCACTGTCTGACTCACTGTTGTCTTTTCCTAGTTAATAGATGTAGATCTGCACTCTTAGCTCCTTCAGTGGAGTTTTTTTCAACCATTTCAGCCCAAAAAAAAAAAAAAAAAAAAAGCTTCTAAGCTTTTCAGTCCCTGAGATCAGTACTGGAGGACTTATGTGTCCCATCTGCTGAATTAAGAAAACAAATGGTAAATGTGGCATCAATCTATACAAAATGAAAATGTGAACGAGTTAGACAGTCATGCAGTGAGGTGAAGATGAATCAATGTGAGGACCAGCGGGCAGGAGGGTAGTGTTTTCTTCTTATCTTTTTTTATATCTTTGTCTTCTTTCTTCTTTGTCTTTGTAATTTTCTTTTTTCTTGTTTTCTTCTTTTGGTCGTCCTCCATTTACGCTCTAGTTTCTGTTTTTAGTTTTTGCCTTGTCATTTTACTTTTAAACAGTGCTTCTTTGTCTAAGGTTGATTGAAGGGTATTTTCTAGGTCGTTTGTTAATTTAACTAGCTCCGTTTGGAGTCATTGGGGTTATCGTGCGCTTTAGACAGTGTTACGGGGACAAATGAACATTTTGCCTAAGATGTATCTCAAAGGAGATTAGATAATGGTCTGATATTACTGAGCTTTGAGGTACAATATTTAGATGATCAATTATAACACCCAGGGTCAGGACTAAATCTAGGGTATGGTTACAGTAATGTGTGGGTCCAGTCACATTTTTTGTGATGCCGACAGAATCTAAGATTGATACAAACGCCTTTGTTAATGGATCATCTGCTTTTTCAAAATGAATATTAAAGTCTTCTACTATTAGAACTTTGTCACTGCACACTGACAAGTCTGCAGCAAAATCACAAAATGATTAAAAAAATTCAGAATATGACCCTGGAGGCCTATAAATATTAATTTAGTCTGAATGCATTTTTATTTGTGGCTGGATTTGATTTATTAATGTAGAAAATCTCAAAAGAAGTGAAAGTGTTAGTGTTTTTGAATAATATCTAGTGTATTCTGGTAGATTATGCATACTCCACCTCCTGTGCCTGATAATCTAGGGCTATGTACATATTTATAACCTGCGGTGGTGGCTTCATTTACTGCTATATATTGATCAGGTTTCAGTGTGGCAGAAAATGTCTAGTTTCTAATTAATTTATTAAAACAAGCAGATTTAGATATTCTATGTTTGGCTTTAATTTGGGGCACAGACAGTCTCAAAGCAGCTCGCAGACGGTTTAGCGTGTGTCTGCGGCCTGGTCCCGGCTTTGGATTGTCAGCAGCCTTTTACACTACTCGACTAACTAGCAGACTATGCGTTATGCTGCACGAAAATAGGGCAGCACCCTCCTGCGTGGGGTGGACGCCATCCCTACCTAAAAAACAGGCTTGCCCTCAAACTTTAATCAATTATCTGTGCTATATAGCACTGTGATTCGGCTGTAAGACTCAGCGGCGCGCCTCATTGGAATGGGGCCAAAGCAAATTACGGCAATAAAGTTGCCGGTGAGTGGAAGCATAAGGTAGGTGTTTCTAATAAAGTGACCATAACCTAAAGCTACCTTACACTCAGCAAAAGTCCATTCTCTATCAGCAGAGAAACCTTTGGATGAAAAGTACTGAGCTATCTTTTGCTCATTAATATGTTTCTTCACTATGCCATTGATTACCTTTTCAAAATCAGAATCAGTCCACTGAGGCATTTCAGTCTCTCCCTTAGCTAAGGTGCTGCTTTTGTAGTTAAGAGGCTTCCATGAGTATGATGGCCTTTTCTTGACATGGTGAGGAAACAGGAGAACAAAACCAAGTTTTCTTCTTATTAACTAAACTACAGAAGAACAAAAACACAACTCCGTTCAGAGAGGATTACTGTTACAAACGTTACGTTTAACAGTAACAAAACAAACTTCTCTCCTTTAGAGAGGATAACAGCCACAAAACACTAGGTTTTTATCAGTGACAAACAGATAACTTCTCTTCTTTCAGAGAGGCTAACAATTACTGACTCCTCTGTCTTAGGAAACCAGAATTTCTCTCAGATTCGAAATGATGTTTACTCACCAAGAAGGTTTTAGTAGGCCATCCGGGTCACAACACCACATTGTTAGAAATCCGGCATACAGGACACAGATTCAGGAGTCAGGAGACTGGATCTTTAGCATTGGAGTTTATTCACATGCAGACAGAAAATCATACACTGGCACAGCTTAGTTGATCACGGTCAGTCTAGTCTAGTCCGACCATGTCTAGTCCGAACCAATCCAGTCTAAGACAAAATTCAGTCCAAAACTGAATTCAGTCTAAAACAGAATCCAGTCTGATTAGGGGTATTTTGAGAGGGCCTTATATATATTGGAAATTGTGGGAGGGGAAACGAAGGGTAACAAAAGGTGAGACAAAGGATTAAGATAACCATTTGATAAGTTGAAACCACATGAAAGTAATGTTAGAAAGGGCCATATTTTCTCTCAGCTGCAACTCTCAGGTCTTTGGTCTTCACCTATATAAGGCCATCAGTTGTCAGGTACATCTGGATTGTACACAAAACTGTCTTCCCTCTATTGGGCGTTGTGCCCACTTGGGCTATTCGGGGTCAGTGTGGGTGGAGGTAAAGAACTGCCGATTGGCTTTTCAATTTTGCTTTCTGTCAGCGTGATCTCACCCTTGCATGAGTATGATGCAGGACCTCTAGTGTGCACCTTAGGAGTGTCTGGTGGGTTAGGGGGTTCAGGCTGATCTTTGACCTTGAACTTGACCAAACCTTGCATCTCCATCTCCACATCAGTTTCGGTCCAGGTGGTCATGTGAAGTGGTCACTGCACTGCTGTCTGCTCTTGTCCATCTGATTCAGGGGCATATGGAGGTGGTCTCAGGTTTGAGCCGAGAATACAGCCCGGGCTTGTTTGTCTTGTCATCATGTTGTTTGCTTATCTCCATGTTGTGAAAGTTAGCTTACGAGTGATAAGAAGATAAGGGGTGATGAGAGAAATATTGGGGTAATACAAGAAGATATGGGGTGATGAGAGAAACAAAGGGGTGAAACCAGTAGAAGGATGTTACAAGAGAAATATGGAGTGTTAAGAGAAATATGGGGAGTTATAAAGAATAAATAAAGGGGTGTTAAAAGAAAAAGAAGGGGTATTAATAGAAGAAACTGGGTATTACAAGAAGGGTGAGTAATTATACAAGTGAAGAGATAGGGTATAGTGTACACAGAAGAAAGTAAAGCGATAGCTTAAAAGGGATAGCTTGTGTGTGTGAATGTGAAGGGAATTATCGTGTGTCTCTCAGTCTGTGTGTGGATTCTGGGTGGCTATGTTCTGTTGGGGTTGAAGGGATATGTTTGGAGAGTAATTCTAAAAACTCTCCATACTGTTGTCTTTTATTGTGAGATCTTGTGCTTTGCAGGAGATCTCACAATAAGAAAAATCTCATAAAAACGAGAGGAGCTATATTTAAGTTCAATAAAATATCAATAAAAGCCAAATTAATTGGGGTTGTAAAAAGATAAGGGTAAAAGCTGAAAATAATTCTGTTATTGTCTCAGAAAAATGTGTGCCTTTGTGGGAGGTTTAAGGGAAGATACAGTATGGGGGCCACCGGAGAATAGAAAAACAGGAGTAAATGTTACATGTTGTATGTCTAGTCTGAGATTTAGTTTTAATGGCCAATAAAAGATAAATGGATCCATTAGATAGAGTTATGTGATAATGAGTGTAGAAAAGCAGTAGGAAATCTATGAAATAAATAGGTTTTGTAGATATGTGGGTTGGAACGAAGTATAGGAAAATTAATGAGCCCGGACTGGACGTCAGAGAGGGAGATAGGTAAAGGAACAGTTTCATAAACCACTAAAGCAGCCCATACTGGCACCAGGTCACGTGTAGTACAATAATACTGTTAATAAGTCCTGTGGTTGTTGTATGGATACTGGAATGTGGGTTTTATAGTGTAAGTCCAACCTACCAACCTGAGAAAGAGATTGACTAGGTTAAAATAGTTATACATAGAAGATGTGTTTATATCTTATGTGTAGGTAATTCTTTGTATGAATAACAAGCATTATTGTTAAGCACTGTAGGAAAGTAATCTCTGGTATTTCTGTTCTATGCTGGTATCTCTGGTATTTCTGTTCTATGCTGGCAGAAAGGGAATCTATCCACCTGTACATACTAGCATCTAAATATGTTCTGCACACATGCTTCTGGTTGAACTTTGACCACTGGAAAGGGGAGCCTCATGTATGCAAGCATACACATACACTAAGGTTTAAGGTTGGTAGAGAGTTAAATCACTTTTAAACACACATAGTTAAAGATTCTCTCACTTGATTAGCTTAAGATTAGATCTACAAGTAATCTGGTTTGATTCTCCTTTCTCTTTTATGGGATGTGAGAGGAGACAGAAAGAAGGACCTAAGGAGGGGCAGCTGGCGAGCGACGTGCCAGAAACATCACATGGACTGAGTGGAAGAAGCTGTGCTGACTTCAGATCAGGCTAGTGTGCTTATCCACAGATCACTTCCCTGTATACACCTGCATTCTAAACAAATGTGTATTCATATTTATAGTGCTATTAATTATATAATACTTGCTAACAGCGTATAAGATGCTGCATGAAGCTTGCCAACTGATTGGTCGGGCAGTGACTTTGATTACTTAAAGAGAACACACTTGGGGGTTAAACATTTTGTTGAAAGCCACAGGTAGGGAAGTATTTGGTGGTTGTTTTTTTTTTTTAGAGTGGTCATACATTCTTAAGGTCTGGGCTGGTCTGAAGTTGGCAAACCTCAGTTAATTTCAACAACTCGTATAGTAACTTATAATAAACAAATAAATAAATATTGTATAATTCAAAGTAGACAGTGAAGTGGTAGTAACTTAAAAAATTTTAAAGTAATCTTTTTCACACTCAAATAACATAAAGAGGCCATTATTATGCCAACTATGGGTACAAACACTTCGAAAGGAATTACTGTTCCTGTTGATGTAGTTAAAATAATCCATTAATTAAAGGCATAACTAAGACATCAGAGAAATGACACAAGCGTTGGCCTGACATTGACCAACCTTGGCCAGTGGAGGGGACTCTTAATCCAGATGTAATTAAAGTAATGCAAGTACTTGTGGCCACGTACAAGGCTAACCAAAAGAAAGGTAAGAAGGGGGAAAAACATAAGGAGAAGAGACCGATGGAGCTTGGCATTCTCCAGTTGCTGGAATAAGAAGGGCAGAAACTGGTCAAAGCAGCAAAGGATAAGAGAGAGAGGAGTGCAGAAGAAATGGAGAGACAGATGAGAGGAATAGGAAAGCAGATGGCAGAAATTAATAAGCCATTTTCACACGTAAACCCAGTAAAGAACCCCCCACCATATGAGAAGGAATTGAAGTCTGAGAAGATCTATCCCCAGCTCCCAGTGATCACTCAAGAGGGCAAATATCACATCAGAGATGATGATGACCGAATAGTGGAAGCAGGAAAAGCAGAAACAATTATAAAAATGTATTTTCCAAAAGCAAGAAGAAATCAACATATATGTAAACTGAAGGTGAAGTGAAGATCAGGAGGACAAAAGTTGGAGATGATGTGGATGAAAGTGCGTGGGAAGAAGCCAGAAGAGGATGTGATCCAGCAGTCACGCGGATCCTGGTGAGGGCAGAAAGGAAAGGAGACAAGACGAGAAAGTATGAGGACTCAACAGATGAGAGTTCTAATAAAATGAGTATATGAAGGTAGTGATCAAGGTAAGGAACATAGTCTTTCCACCTTAAGGGGATTCTTTCCAACAGCAGCCGGTACAAGAATGGAAGAAGAAATGTAGAGAGGCGTATAGACCAATGCCTTTCTCACGTGGACACTGCTATGACTTTAGAAAGTCAAAAATCATTGGAGAAGCAGTTGAAGGAGCTGCAGATGCAGACGAAAGAATTGAGGCTGGAAGGATCTCAGAAAGTGGATGAGAAATATGCATTGCACCCCAAAAAAGGATTGTCATGTGACAATATGTGTCCAGTGATTATCTGAGGACCGACATTAGAGTACAAGCCTTGGCAGAATACAGACATGTCTGATGTCATGGAAAAATTGCCAACTCTTCAAGATGGAGCACATCCTTGGAGTAAGAAGAGATCATGGTGGGAACAGAACCTGCTGTAGGAGATAAAGAGACTTCTTGCTATTCTCCGGGGAGTTCCAGCCATCGAAGAAATTCTGCAAAAAGCTGGATTTGATTGCTACATGGGGACAGCGGTAAATGATCCAGAACGGTTTGCTGCAATTAGAGGTCGGGTGTGGACAGCATTGAGATACATTTCCAACAAATATACATCCTGATAACATTGGGAGAACCATTGGGAGAGGAAGAAAACCCTAGAGCCTTATGTGTCAAGAACCCATCAAGGGAGAAATCACAGGGCATGACCCGGAAGCAAATCCATACAAAACAATAAATCCTTCGAGCCAAAATACAGAAAGGACTGCCGTTGTCTGTGAAAAACAAACTGGCAGAAGTCGTGGGCTTAGAAGGTATGGCAAAAGGGGTTTATACAGACCACATTTCTCATCAAGTGGAGTTGTATAGGGAGAAGGAACAGGACCAAAAAGAGCAAGATCAAGAGACCCTCAGAAAACCGACCTCACATACAACTGGTGGAGAACAAGAAAAAAGAAAAAAAAAAAAATGCAAGCCCTGGTTATACCAAGCCAGCCTCCAAAAAATCAGCAAGATCAGCCTTCACAACAACTGCAGCCAAATCAGGTTCACCCTCATTGACTCAACCATCATCAGTGGTTCCAGATGTCTCCTGGCCACAGCCAGTTTTTGGTCAAGTACAGGTCTAGAGAGGACAGGGTCAAGGAATCATAGGAAGAGGAAGAAGATTTGATCCAACCTTTCAGCAATCCTTGAAGCATGCTACAACTGTGGAATGGTAGGTCACCTCGCTCGAGAGTGCAACAGACCAAGAGAAAGTTTCAGGGGAAATTACAGAGGAGGATTCAGGGTCCAATTGAGGCCATTCAGGGGACCGGTGAACCCTTATAGGGGCCTGGAACCAGGATTCTAGAGGTGTCCAGAGAATTCGAAAGGGGGTGTCAGCTGGTAGCATCAGAGCCAGAGTGATCCAACCATTGAGGTGAAAGTAAATAATTGACCATTAAAGATGATGGCAGATGGCGGAGCAGCTTTCACATGTAGCCAGCCTGAAGATGCTACACATCTCCCCATGTCTGGTCAGTGGATTCGGACAATCGGGTTTCAGGGAGTGAAACAGCTGATTCCTCTCACAGAACCAATAGAGCTCTGCTATAAAGATATGAAGATTACAATACCCATTCTGGTATCAGAACACACACCAATAGCATTGTTGGGAAGAGATGCTTTGTGCAAATTGAACTGCACAATAAAATGTACACCAGACGGATGCCTGGTGGAAGTGCCAAGTGACATTGTCCACCAACTACTGATGACGACAGAAGCCGAAGCTTCATCAGTGTTCTGGATTGGAAATCTTACTGCAGCCTTCTTGGAGCCGGCCAAGTTGTGGGAGATGTTTATTGCGGCAAACCTGCCTGATGCAGTACTGTTAAACAGTACTGTTATTCAGTATGTAGATGATCATAATTGCTGCAGATGTTGGCTGAGAAGGGGCATAAGGTCTCTCAGAAAAAGGTGCAGTACTGTCAGAAGAAGGTAGTTTATTTGGGTCAGACAATAACGCAGGGGCACAGAAGTATTTCTGACAAACAGTTGAAGCTATTCGTTATGCTCCCAAGCCCAGAACAGTCAGGGAACTGATGACATTTTTATGTATTGCAAGTTATTCTATAGAGGACTATGCCAGTTTAATAGGGCCTTTGAGGGCTATGCTTAAAGATATTGGGAATGCTAAACTCCACTGTAACTTATCCGGGACACGAGATGGCCTTTTAGCATTTGAGACGATTAAACAGAGGTTACAAGAGGCTCCAGCATTGGCGCTTCCAGATTACTCTAAGAATTCCTTATTGTATGGGTCTTGTACTTCTACTGGAGGTAAATATGCATGTGCAGTCCTCTGTCAAGCGACAGGTACAGTAACAGGTCCACAGCCTATTTCTTATTATTCTACAGCATTTTCAGGAGTTGAATTAGGGTTGCCATTATGTTATAGAGCTATGGTAGGAGTCCATTTAATGTATGAGAAAGTGTCATCCAGTAACAATTATTACCCATCATAGCCTTAGAAATCTACTGAACCATGGCAAATACACATTGACTATGTCAAGGCTGAGTTATTATTATAAGCTTCTAGAACAGGAAGATGTCACCCTAATGAGGTGTGTCACAGTGAATCCAGCTGACACCTTGCCAACTTCAGAAGATGGTGAACCCCATGATTGTGTTCAAGACGCTGAGAAATACTCAAGGCTTAGGTCAGATTTGCAAGCCCTCCCACTGCATAATGCAGACTTGGAATATTGGACTGATGGGTCTTATTATAGGAGAGGCAATACATTGTGTGCAGGTTATGCAGTAGTAAAAGCCCAAGGAGCAAACTTTGTGGTTGAGAAAGCTGCAGTAATACCACAGCCTGCTTCAGCACAACTTGATAAACTTATAGGGTTAACAGAAGCATGTTTATTGGCAGAAGGTAAGCAAGTGACTATCTATACTGATTCTGCCTATGCACATAGCGTGTGTCACCTGTTTGGTGCAATATGGAATAGGGGGTTTAAGAAAACAGGTTCTCCTATACAGCATCATGAGCAAATAATAAAATTGTTACATGCCATGATGAAGCCCAAAGAAAGTGCTATAGCTAAATGTGCAACACATAAAAGAGACATGTCAAAAGTCATTCAGGGGAATAAAGCGGCTGATGACGCTGCACAGGTAGCAGCTGATGACGCTGCACAAGGAGCAGACAAATGGGGTGAAGTCTTTTTGGTTACGCATGAGGTAGACATGGAAGACAAAATAACAATCAAGGATGTGACCTTAATGCAGGAAGCAGTTCCTGATAAAGATAAACAGTTGTGGCGAGATCGAGGGGCCACTCCAGATTCTACTGGCCTTTAGAGTAATCATGAGGGGCTGATAGTCGCATAGTCCTATGCGAGATTTAGTAGTGGACTTTGTTGACATGATTAAACCAATAGGAGGTAAGAGATTTGTTAGTCGTGGAAGACTGATTTTCGAGATGGCCAGAGGCCTGTCCAACTAAACGGAAAGATGCACATTTAGTTGCCAAGTTTCTGTGCAGAGAAGTCATAAGCAAGTGGGGACTTCCACATCGAATATCCTCAGATAATGGGAAGGAGTTTGTAGAAGTGAAATTCATTAGATTAAATAGCGTCTTAGGGCAGTGTATCATCCACAAAGTCAGGAAATTTGTGTAAAAAATTTAATGGTAAGAACCGCATTGTGAAAATCTGTCAGCACAGGTCTGAATTGGGTTGCTGCACTTCCATTGGCGTTAATGGTGTGTCGATCACGTGAGCTGTGTGATTTGCACATGACACCGCATGAGTTGGCAACAGGCAGACGAATGCCAATGCCTTGCTTGCATACAAGTGTAAAGGGTTCAAGTCTTGGCCTTTTAGAAGATGAAATGAGAGCGTATGTAACATACATGGCTAATCCACATAAGAGAATATCCATGTATGTTTCTGACAGGCAAAAGAAAGAAGAGGTGCAGGAGAGGCTGGATGAGCAAAAGAGGAGTGTGGTGCAACCTGGGGACAAGTTGTTTGTGAAGGTGTTTAAAAGAAAATGATATAACGAACGCCGTGAAGGTCCTTTTGAGGTTGTGCGCAGTCCAAGTTAAAGGGTCTCCAACGTGGTATAATTTGTCACATTGTGGTAAAGCACCAAGGGAAGAAACACCTCATGTGCATGAAAGAGATGTGGAAGGCTCAAGAGAACCAGGACGTACAGAAGGAGAGAGGCAGGAAGATCTACAGGGTCAAACTCCAAAAGAGGAGATTGTCCATGATGTGGACAATGGTGATGACTCTGTGGGCATTTCTGATGATGCCGGAAATGACTCTGCAATTAACCAATAGGAAAGAAGATTTGGGGACATTGAGTTTAGGGATGTCCCAGAAACAGCAGGAACTAGTTCAGGGGAGTGTAAAGCACTAAAAGGGTACTGAGGACACTGATTCCTCAACAGGGGGAGTCAGAGAGTCAAATAGACGTACAAGTCCAAAACCAGTACAAAAAAGGGTCAGACCTAAACGTTACGAAGACTGAGGTAGATGTGTCATTGGAGAAGATGACTTTATTAGCATCAAATGTTACTGAAGATATAAATAAAGAAGTAACTTTCTTTCGTATTACAAAGAAGAAAGTCAATACATGATAAGAAACTGAATGTTTACTTACCTGTTACACAGTTGCAGATGAAAACACAGCCAGTAAGACAGAATTCTAGATGCAGAAAACCACATACAGCTGGATATGGATAGACTCTTGAGATCATGAGGTCCTGTCAAGAAGTAAGGCAAAGAAGAAAGTCAATACATGAAAAGAAACTGAATGTATACTTACCTGTTACACAGTTGCAGATGAATACACAGCCAGTAAGCCAGAGTTCCAGATTCAGACAACCATATACAGTTGATAAATAATCTCTTGGGATCATGTCCTGTGAACAAGTAAAACAAAGAAAAAAGTCAATACATAAAAAGAAACTGAATGCTTACTTACCGATTACACAGTTGCAGATGAAAAAAAGCCAGTAAGCTAGAGTTCCAGATTCAGAAAACCATATACAGTTGATGTATAGTCTCTTGAGATCATGAGGTCCTGTGAACAAGTAAGACAAAGAAGAAAGTCAATACATTAAAATAAACGGAATGTATAGTTACCTGTTACACATTTGCAGATGAATACACCGTCAGTAATCCAAAATTCCAGATGCAGACGATGGCAAAAAGTTGGAGATGGATACACTCTTAGGATCAAGAGGTCATATAAACAAGTAAGACAAATAAAGTCAATACATGAAAAGAAACTGAATGTATACTTACCTGTTACAGAGTTGCAGATTAATACACAGCAAGTAAGAAAGAATTCCAGATGCAGACAACCACATACAGCTGGACATGGATAGCCTCTTGGGATCATGAAATCCTGTCAACAAGGAAGACAAAGAAGAAAGTCAATACATGAAAAGAAACTGAAAGTATACTCACCTGTTACACAGTTGAAGATAAATAAACAGCCAATGAGAAGAAAAATCCAGATACAGACAACGGCAAACAGCTGGAGATGAACAGTCTCTTGGCATCATGAGGCCCTGTGAACAAGAAAGTCAATACATGAAAAGAAACTGAATGTTTACTTACCTGTTACACAGTTGCAGATGAATACACAGCCAGTACGACAGAGTTCCAGATGCAGACTACGGCAAAAAGTTGGAAATAGATAGTCTCTTGGTATCATGAGGGCCTGTCAACAAGTAAGACAAAGAAGAAAGTCAAAACATGAAAAGAAACTGAATGTATACTTACCTGTTACACAGTTGCAGATGAAAAAAAAGCCAGTAAGCCAGAGTTCCAGATTCAGACAACCATATACAGTTGATGTATCGTCTCTTGAGATCACGAGGTCCTGTCAACAAGTAAGACAAAGAAGAAAATCAAAATATGAAAAGAAACTGAATGTTTACTTACCTGTAACACAGTTGCAGATTAAAACACAGTCAATAAGAAAGAATTCAAGATGCATACAACCACATACAGCTGCATATGGACAGCCTCTTCGGATCATGAAGTCCTGTCAACAAGTAAGACAAAGAAGAAAGTCAATACATGAAAAGAAACTGAATGTTTACTTACCTGTTACACAGTTGCAGATGAATACACAGCCAGTAAGAAAGACTTCCAGATGCAGACAACCACATACAGATGGACATGGATAGTGTCTTGCGATCATGAAGTCCTGTGAACAAGTAAAACAAAGAAAAAAAGTCAAATCATGAAAAGAAACTGAATGCTTACTTACCGATTACACAGTTGCAGATGAAAAAAAGCCAGTAAGCTAGAGTTCCAGATTCAGACAACCATATACAGTTGATGTATAGTCTCTTGAGATCATGAGATCCTGTGAAAGGGACAAAATGAAAGTCAATACATGAAAAGAAGCGGAATGTATACTTACTTGTTACACAGTTGCAGACTAATACACAGCCAGTAAGAAAGACTTCCAGATGCAGACAACCACATACAGCTGGACATGAATATCTCTTGGGATCATGAAGTCCTGACAAAGAGTAAAACAAAGATGAAAATCAATATATGAAAAGAAACTGAATGTATACTTACCTGTTACACAGTTGCAGATGAAAAAAAGGCCAGTAAGCCAGAGTTCCAGATGCAGACAACCATATACAGTTGATGTAAAGTCTCTTGGGATCACGAGGTCCTGTGAACAAGTAAAACAATGAAGAAAGTTAATACATGAAAAGAAACTGAATGCTTACTTACCGATTACACAGTTGTAGATGAATAGAAAATCAGTCAAATTGAGATCCAGATGCAGACAACGGCAAACACTTGGAGATCGACAGACTCTTGGGATCATGAGGTCCTGTAAACAAGACAAAAAGAAAGTCAATACATGAAAAGAAACTGAATGTATACTTACCTGTTACACAGTTGCAGGTGAATAGAAAGTCAGTCAGATTGAGATCCAGATGCACACAACGGCAAACACTTGGAGATCGATAGCCTCTTGGGATCATGAAGTCCTGTGAACAAGTAAGAAAAAGAAGAAAATTAAAATATGAAAAGAAACTGAATGTTTACTTACCTGTAACACAGTTGCAGATGATTACACAGCCAATAAGATGAAAAATCCAGATGCAGATAACTGCAAACAGCTGGAGATGAATAGTCTCTTGGGATCATGAGGTCCTGTAAACAAGTAAGACAAAGAAGAAAGTCAATACATGAAAAGAAACTGAATGCTTACTTACCGATTACACAGTTGCAGATGAAAAAAATAAAGCCAGTAAGCCAGAGTTCCAGATTCAGACAACCATATACAGTTGATTTATAGTCTCTTGGGATCACGAGGTCCTGTGAACAAGTAAGACAAAGAAGAAAGTCAATACATGAAAAGAAACTGAATGTATACTTACCTGTTACACAGTTGCAGATGAATAGGAAGCAAGTTAGATTGAGTTCCAGATGCAGACAACGGCAAGCACTTGGAGATCGATAGCCTCTTGGGATCATGAAGTCCTGTCAAGAAATAAGACAAAGAAGAAAATCAAAACATGAAAAGAAACTGAATGTATACTTACCTGTTACACAGTTGCAGATGAATACACAGTCAGTTAGAAAGAATTCCAGATGCAGACAAC
Source organism: Salminus brasiliensis (assembly GCF_030463535.1). Classification (NCBI taxonomy): domain Eukaryota; kingdom Metazoa; phylum Chordata; class Actinopteri; order Characiformes; family Bryconidae; genus Salminus; species Salminus brasiliensis. The sequence continues at coordinate 22,997,143 of NC_132883.1, read as the reverse complement.
CACATACAGCTGGACATCGATAGCCTCTTGGGATCATGAAGTCCTGTAAACAAGACAAAAAGAAAGTCAATACATGAAAAGAAACTGAATGTATACTTACCTGTTACACAGTTGCAGATGAATAGAAAGTCAGTCAGATTGAGTTCCAGATGCAGACAACGGAGGACACCTTTCGCTGTACAATGTGCACTGTACAGTGAAAAATACGTGCACCTTACCTTACCTTGGGATCATGAGGTCCTGTAAACAAGAAAAAAAGAAAGTCAATACATGAAAAGAAACTGAATGCTTACTTACCTGTTACACAGTTGGAGATGAATACACAGCCATTATGAAAGAATTCCAGATGCAGACAACCACATACAGCTGGACATGGACAGACTCTTGGGATCATGAAGTCCTGTGAACAAGTAAGACAAAATAGAAAGTCAATACATGAAAAGAAACTGAATGTATACTTACCTGTTACACAGTTGCAGATGAATACACAGTCAGTAAGAAAGAATTCCAGATGCAGACAATCACATACAGCTGGACATCGATAGCCTCTTGGGATCATGAAGTCCTGTAAACAAGACAAAAAGAAAGTCAATACATGAAAAGAAACTGAATGTATACGTACCTGTTACACAATTGCAGATGAATAGGAAGTAAGTTAGATTGAGTTCCAGATGCAGACAACAGCAAGCACTTGGAGATCGATAGCCTCTTGGGATCATGAAGTAAGACAAAGAAGAAAATGAAAACATGAAAAGAAACTGAATGTATACTTACCTGTTACACAGTTGCAGATGAATACACAGTCAGTAAGAAAGAATTCCAGATGCAGACAACCACAAATAGCTGGACACGGACAGTCTCTTGGGATCATGAAGTCCTGTGAACAAGTGAGACAACGAAGAAAGTCAATACATGAAAAGAAACTGAATGTATACGTACCTGTTACAAAGTTGCAGATGAAAACAAAGCCAGTAAGAAAGAATTCCAGATGCAGACAACCACATCCAGCTGGACACGGATAGTCTCTTGGGATCATGAGGTCCTGTAAACAAGACAAAGAAGAAAGTCAATACATGAAAAGAAACTGAATGTATACTTACCTGTTACACAGTTGCAGATGAATACACAGTCAGTAAGAAAGAATTCCAGATGCAGACAATCACATACAGCTGGACATCGATAGCCTCTTGGGATCATGAAGTCCTGTAAAGAAGACAAAAAGAAAGTCAATACATGAAAAGAAACTGAATGTATACTTACCTTTTACATAGTTGCAGTTGAAAAAAATCCAGTATGCCAGAGTTCCAGATTCAGACAACCATATACAGTTGATGTATAGTCTCCTGGGATCATGAAGTCCTGTGAACAAGTAAGACAAAGAAAAAAGTAAATACATGAAAAGAAACTGAATGTATACTTACCTGTTACAGAGTTGCAGATGAGCACACAGCCAATAAGATGAAAAATCCAGATGAAGACAATGGCAAACACTTGGAGATCGATAGCCTCTTGGGATCATGAAGTCCTGTCAACAAGTAAGACAAAGAAGAAAATCAAAACATGAAAAGAAACTGAATGTATACTTACCTGTTACACAGTTGCAGATGAATACACAGTCAGTTAGAAAGAATTCCAGATGCAGACAACCACATACAGCTGGACATCGATAGCCTCTTGGGATAAGGAAGTCCTGTAAACAAGACAAAAAGAAAGTCAATACATGAAAAGAAACTGAATGTATACTTACCTGTTACAGAGTTGCAGATTAATACACAGCCAGAAAGAAAGAATTCCAGATGCAGACAACCACATACAGCTGGACATGGATAGCCTCTTGGGATCATGAAATCCTGTCAACAAGTAAGACAAAGAACAAAATCAAAATATGAAAAGAAACTGAATGTATACTTACCTGTTACACAGTTGCAGATGAATACACAGTCAGTAAGAAAGAATTCCAGATGCAGACAACCACATACAGCTGGACATCGATAGCCTCTTGGGATCATGAGGTCCTGTAAACAAGACAAAAAGAAAGTCAATACATGAAAAGAAACTGAATGTATACTTACCTTTTACATAGTTGCAGTTGAAAAAAATCCAGTATGCCAGAGTTCCAGATTCAGACAACCATATACAGTTGATGTATAGTCTCTTGGGATCACAAGGTTCTGTGAACAAGTAAGACAAAGAAGAAAGTCAATACATGAAAAGAAACTGAATGCTTAGTTACAGATTAATAGAATTATTTGCAGATGAATAGAAAGTCAGTCAGATTGAGTTCCAGATGCAGACAACGGCAAACACTTGGAGATCAATAGCCTCTTGGGATCATGAAGTCCTGTCAAGAAGTAAGAAAAAAGAAAATCAAAACATGAAAACAAACTGAATGCTTACTTACCGATTACACAGTTGGAGATGAATACACAGCCATTATGAAAGAATTCCAGATGCAGACAACCACATACAGCTGGACATGGACAGACTCTTGGGATCATGAAGTCCTGTGAACAAGTAAGACAAAATAGAAAGTCAATACATGAAAAGAAACTGAATGTATACTTACCTGTTACACAGTTGCAGTTGAAAAAAAGCCAGTAAGCCAGAGTTCCAGATTCAGACAACCATATACAGTTGATGTATAGTTTCTTGGGATCACGAGGTCCTGTGAACAAGTAAGACAAAGAAGAAAGTCAATACATGAAAAGAAATTGAATGTATACTTACCTGTTACACAGTTGCAGATGAATAGAAAGTCAGTCAGATTGAGATCCTGATGCAGACAACGACAAACACTTGGAGATAGATAGCCTCTTGGGATCATGAAGTCCTGTGAACAAGTAAGACAAAGAAGAAAATCAAAATATGAAAAGAAACTGAATGTATACTTACCTGTAACACAGTTGCAGATGAATACACAGTCAGTTAGAAAGAATTCCAGATGCAGACAACCACATACAGCTGGACATCGATAGCCTCTTGGGATCATGAAGTCCTGTAAACAAGACAAAAAGAAAGTCAATACATGAAAAGAAACTGAACGTATACTTACCTGTTACAGAGTTGCAGATTAATACACAGCCAGAAAGAAAGAATTCCAGATGCAGACAACCACATACAGCTGGACATGGATAGCCTCTTGGGATCATGAAATCCTGTCAACAAGTAAGACAAAGAACAAAATCAAAATATGAAAAGAAAGTGAATGTATACTCACCTGTTACACAGTTAAAGATAAATAAACAGCCAATAAGAAGAAAAATCCAGATACAGACAACGGCAAACAGCTGGAGATGAACAGTCTCTTGGCATCATGAGGTCCTGTGAATAAGAAAGTCAATACATGAAAAGAAACTGAATGTTTACTTACCGGTTACACAGTTGAAGATGAATACACAGCCAGTACGACAGAGTTCCAGATGCAGACTACGGCAAAAAGTTGGAAATAGATAGTCTCTTGGTATCATGAGGGCCTGTCAACAAGTAAGACAAAGAAGAAAGTCAAAACATGGAAAGAAACTGAATGTATACTTACCTGTTACTCAGTTGCAGATGAATACACAGCCAATAAGACGTAAAATCCAGATGCAGACAACGGCAAACAGCTGGAGATAAATAGTCTCTTGGGATCATGAGGTCCTGTAAACAAAACAAAAAAAAAGTCAATACATGAAAAGAAACGGAATGTATACTTACCTGTTACACAGTTGCAGATGAATACACAGCCAGTAAGAAAGAATTCCAGATGCAGACAACCACATACAGCTGGACAACGACAATCTCTTGGGATCACGAAGTCCTGTCAACAAGTAAGACAAGGAAGAAAGTCAATACATGAAAAGAAACTAAATGTATACTTACCTGTTACAAAGTTGCAGATGAATACAAATCCAGTAAGAAAGAATTCCTGATGCAGACAACCACATCCAGCTGGACATGGAAAGTCTCTTGGGATCATGAAGTCCTGTGAATAAGTAAGACAAAGAAGAAAGTCAATACATGAAAAGAAACTGAATGTATATTTACCTGTTACACAGTTGCAGATGAATGGGAAGTAAGTTAGATTTAGTTCCAGATGCAGACAACGGCAAGCACTTGGAGATCGATAGCCTCTTGGGATCATGAAGTCCTGTCAACAAGTAAGACAAAGAAGAAAATCCAAATACGAAAAGAAACTGAATGTATACTTACCTGTAACACAGTTGCAGATTAATACACAGCCAATAAGATGAAAAATCAAGATGCAGACAATGGCAAGCAGCTGGAGATGAATAGTCTCTTGGGATCATGAGGTCCTGTAAACAAGTAAGACAAAGAAGAAAGTCAATACATGAAAAGAAACTGAATGCTTACTTACCGATTACACAGTTGCAGATGAAAAAATAAAGCCAGTAAGCCAGAGTTCCAGATTCAGACAACCATATACAGTTGATTTATAGTCTCTTGGGATCACGAGGTCCTGTGAACAAGTAAGACAAAGAAGAAAGTCAATACATGAAAAGAAACTGAATGTATACTTACCTGTTACACAGTTGCAGATGAATAGGAAGCAAGTTAGATTGAGTTCCAGATGCAGACAACGGCAAGCACTTGGAGATCGATAGCCTCTTGGGATCATGAAGTCCTGTCAAGAAGTAAGACAAAGAAGAAAATCAAAACATGAAAAGAAACTGAATGTATACTTACCTGTAACACAGTTGCAGATGAGCACACAGCCAATAAGACGAAAAATCCAGATGAAGACAATGGCAAACACTTGGAGATCGATAGCCTCTTGGGATCATGAAGTCCTGTCAACAAGTAAGACAAAGAAGAAAATCAAAACATGAAAAGAAACTGAATGTATACTTACCTGTTACACAGTTGCAGATGAATACACAGCCAGTAAGAAAGAATTCCAGATGCAGACAACCACATACAGCTGGACGTCGATAGCCTCTTGGGATCATGAAGTCCTGTAAACAAGACAAAAAGAAAGTCAATACATGAAAAGAAACTGAATGTATACTTACCTGTTACACAGTTGCAGATGAATAGAAAGTCAGTCAGATTGAGTTCCAGATGCAGACAACGGAGGACACCTTTCGCTGTACAATGTGCACTGTACAGTGAAAAATACGTGCACCTTACCTTACCTTGGGATCATGAGGTCCTGTAAACAAGATAAAAAGAAAGTCAATACATGAAAAGAAACGGAATGTATACCTACCTGTTACACAGTTACAGATGAAAAAAAGCCAGTAAGCCAGAGTTCCAGATGCAGATAACCATATACAGTTGATGTATAGTCTCTTGGGATCACGAGGTCCTGTGAACAAGTAAGACAAAGAAGAAAATCAAAACATGAAAAGAAACTGAATGTATACTTACGTGTTACACAGTTGCAGATTAATACAAAGCCAATAAGATAAAAAAATCCAGATGCAGACAACAGCAAACAGCTGGAGATGAATAGTCTCTTGGGATCATGAGGTCCTGTAAACAAGATAAAAAGAAAGTCAATACATGAAAAGAAACGGAATGTATACCTACCTGTTACACAGTTGCAGATGAAAAAAAGCCAGTAAGGCAGAGTTCCAGATTCAGACAACCATATACAGTTGATGTAAAGTCTCTTGGGATCACGAGGTCCTGTGAACAAGTAAGACAAAAAAGAAAGTTAATACATGAAAAGAAACTGAATGCTTACTTACCGATTACACAGTTGCAGATGAATAGAAAGTCAGTCAGATTGAGATCCAGATGCAGACAATGGCAAACACTTGGAGATGAATAGTCTCTTGGGATCATGAGGTCCTGTAAATAAGACAAAAAAAAAAAGTCAATACATGAATAGAAACGGAATGTATACTTACCTGTTACACAGTTGCAGATGAATACACAGCCAGTAAGAAAGAGTTCCAGATGCAGACAACCACATACAGCTGGACAAGGACAGTCTCTTTGGATCATGAAGTCCTGTGAACAAGTAAGACAAAGAAGAAAGTCAATACATGAAAAGAAACTGAATGTATACTTACCTGTCACACAGTTGCAGATGAATGCACAGTCAGTAAGAAAGAATTCCAGATGCAGACAACCACATATAGCTGGACATCAATAGCCTCTTGGGATCATGAAGTCCTGCAAACAATACAAAAAGAAAGTCAATACATGAAAAGAAACTGAATGTATACTTACCTGTTACACAGTTGCAGATGAATAGAAAGTAGATTGAATTCCAGATGCAGACAACGGCAAGTACTTGGAGATCGATAGCCTCCTGGGATCATGAAGTCCTGTGAACAAGTAAGACAAAGAAGAAAATCAAAATATAAAAAGAAACTGAATGTATACTTACCTGTTACACAGTTGCAGATGAATACACAGTCAGTAAGAAAGAATTCCAGATGCAGACAACCACATACAGCTAGACATGGATAGTCTCTTTGGATCATGAAGTCCTGTGAATAAGTAAGACAAATAAGAAAGTCAATACATGAAAAGAAACTGAATGTATACTTACCTGTTACACAGTTGCAGATGAAAAAAAAGCCGGTAAGCCAGAGTTCCAGATGCAGACAACCATATACAGTTGATGTATAGTCTCTTGGGATCACAAGGTTCTGTGAACAAGTATGAGAAAGAAGAAAGTCAATACATGAAAAGAAACTGAATGTATACTTACCTGTTACACAGTTGCAGATGAATAGGAAGCAAGTTAGATTGAGTTCCAGATGCAGACAACGGCAAGCACTTGGAGATCGATAGCCTCTTGGGATCATGAAGTCCTGTCAAGAAGTAAGACAAAGAAGAAAATCAAAACATGAAAAGAAACTGAATGTATACTTACCTGTAACACAGTTGCAGATGAGCACACAGCCAATAAGACGAAAAATCCAGATGAAGACAATGGCAAACACTTGGAGATCGATAGCCTCTTGGGATCATGAAGTCCTGTCAACAAGTAAGACAAAGAAGAAAATCAAAACATGAAAAGAAACTGAATGTATACTTACCTGTTACACAGTTGCAGATGAATACACAGCCAGTAAGAAAGAATTCCAGATGCAGACAACCACATACAGCTGGACGTCGATAGCCTCTTGGGATCATGAAGTCCTGTAAACAAGACAAAAAGAAAGTCAATACATGAAAAGAAACTGAATGTATACTTACCTGTTACACAGTTGCAGATGAATAGAAAGTCAGTCAGATTGAGTTCCAGATGCAGACAACGGAGGACACCTTTCGCTGTACAATGTGCACTGTACAGTGAAAAATACGTGCACCTTACCTTACCTTGGGATCATGAGGTCCTGTAAACAAGAAAAAAAGAAAGTCAATACATGAAAAGAAACTGAATGCTTACTTACCTGTTACACAGTTGGAGATGAATACACAGCCATTATGAAAGAATTCTAGATGCAGACAACCACATACAGCTGGACATGGACAGACTCTTGGGATCATGAAGTCCTGTGAACAAGTAAGACAAAATAGAAAGTCAATACATGAAAAGAAACTGAATGTATACTTACCTGTTACACAGTTGCAGATGAATACACAGTCAGTAAGAAAGAATTCCAGATGCAGACAATCACATACAGCTGGACATCGATAGCCTCTTGGGATCATGAAGTCCTGTAAACAAGACAAAAAGAAAGTCAATACATGAAAAGAAACTGAATGTATACGTACCTGTTACACAATTGCAGATGAATAGGAAGTAAGTTAGATTGAGTTCCAGATGCAGACAACAGCAAGCACTTGGAGATCGATAGCCTCTTGGGATCATGAGGTCCTGTAAACAAGACAAAAAGAAAGTCAATACATGAAAAGAAACTGAATGTATACTTACCTTTTACATAGTTGCAGTTGAAAAAAAGCCAGTAAGCCAGAGTTCCAGATTCAGACAACCATATACAGTTGATGTATAGTCTCTTGGGATCACAAGGTTCTGTGAACAAGTAAGACAAAGAAGAAAGTCAATACATGAAAAGAAACTGAATGCTTAGTTACAGATTAATAGAATTATTTGCAGATGAATAGAAAGTCAGTCAGATTGAGTTCCAGATGCAGACAAGGGAGGACACCTTTCGCTGTACAATGTGCACTGTACAGTGAAAAATACGTGCACCTTACCTTACCTTGGGATCATGAGGTCCTGTAAACAAGAAAAAAAGAAAGTCAATACATGAAAAGAAACTGAATGTATACTTACCTGTAACACAGTTGCAGATTAATACAAAGCCAATAAGATAAAAAATCCAGATGCAGACAACAGCAAACAGCTGGAGATGAATACTCTCTTGGGATCATGAGGTCCTGTAAACAAGATAAAAAGAAAGTCAATACATGAAAAGACACTGAATGTATACTTACCTGTTACACAGTTGCAGATGAATACAAAGCCAATAAGACGAAAAATCCAGATGCAGATGAATAGTCTCTTGGGATAATGAGGTCCTGTAAACAAGACAAAGAAGAAAGTCAATACATGAAAATAAACTGAATGTATACTTACCTGTTACACAGTTGCAGATGAAAAAAAGCCAGTAAGCCAGAGTTCCAGATTCAGACAACCATATACAGTTGATGTATAGTCTCTTGGGATCACAAGGTTCTGTGAACAAGTAAGACAAAGAAGAAAGTCAATACATGAAAAGAAACTGAATGCTTAGTTACAGATTAATAGAATTATTTGCAGATGAATAGAAAGTCAGTCAGATTGAGTTCCAGATGCAGACAACGGAGGACACCTTTCGCTGTACAATGTGCACTGTACAGTGAAAAATACGTGCACCTTACCTTAACTTGGGATCATGAGGTCCTGTAAACAAGAAAAAAAGAAAGTCAATACATGAAAAGAAACTGAATGCTTACTTACCTGTTACACAGTTGGAGATGAATACACAGCCATTATGAAAGAATTCCAGATGCAGACAACCACATACAGCTGGACATGGACAGACTCTTGGGATCATGAAGTCCTGTGAACAAGTAAGACAAAATAGAAAGTCAATACATGAAAAGAAACTGAATGTATACTTACCTGTTACACAGCTGCAGATGAATACACAGTCAGTAAGAAAGAATTCCAGATGCAGACAACCACATACAGCTGGACATCGATAGCCTCTTGGGATCATGAAGTCCTGTAAACAAGACAAAAAGAAAGTCAATACATGAAAAGAAACTGAATGTATACTTACCTGTTACAGAGTTGCAGATTAATACACAGCCAGAAAGAAAGAATTCCAGATGCAGACAACCACATACAGCTGGACATGGATAGCCTCTTGGGATCATGAAATCCTGTCAACAAGTAAGACAAAGAACAAAATCAAAATATGAAAAGAAAGTGAATGTATACTCACCTGTTACACAGTTAAAGATAAATAAACAGCCAATAAGAAGAAAAATCCAGATACAGACAACTGCAAACAGCTGGAGATGAACAGTCTCTTGGCATCATGAGGTCCTGTGAACAAGAAAGTCAATACATGAAAAGAAACTGAATGTTTACTTACCGGTTACACAGTTGAAGATGAATACACAGCCAGTACGACAGAGTTCCAGATGCAGACTACGGCAAAAAGTTGGAAATAGATAGTCTCTTGGTATCATGAGGGCCTGTCAACAAGTAAGACAAAGAAGAAAGTCAAAACATGGAAAGAAACTGAATGTATACTTACCTTTTACACAGTTGCAGATGAAAAAAAAGCCAGTAAGCCAGAGTTCCAGATTCAGACAACCATATACAGTTGATGTATCGTCTCTTGAGATCACGAGGTCCTGTCAACAAGTAAGACAAAGAAAATCAAAATATAAAAAGAAACTGAATGTTTACTTACCTGTAACACAGTTGCAGATTAATACACAGTCAGTAAGAAAGAATTCAAGATGCAGACAACCACATACAGCTGCATATGGACAGTCGCTTGGGATCATGAAGTCATGTGAACAAGTAAGACTAAGAAGAAAGTCAATACATGAAAAGAAACTGAATGCTTACTTACCGATTACACAGTTGCAGATAAATTGAAAGTCAGTCAGATTGAGATCCAGATGCAGACAACGGCAAACACTTGGAGATCGATAGCCTCTTGGGATCATGAAGTCCTGTCAACAAGTAAGACAAAGAAGAAAGTCAATACATGAAAAGAAACTGAATGTTTACTTACCTGTTACACAGTTGCAGATGAATACACAGCCAGTAAGAAAGAACTCCAGATACAGACAACCACATACAGATGGACATGGATAGTGTCTTGCGATCATGAAGTCCTGTGAACAAGTAAAACAAAAAAAAAAGTCAAATCATGAAAAGAAACTGAATGCTTACTTACCGATTACACAGATGCAGATAAATAGAAAATCAGTGAGATTGAGATCCAGATGCAGACAACGGCAAACACTTGGAGATCGACAGACTCTTGGGATCATGAGGTCCTGTAAACAAGACAAAAAGAAATTCAATACATGTAAAGAAACTGAATGTATACTTACCTGTTACACAGTTGCAGATGAATACACAGCCAATAAGACGAAAAATCCAGATGCAGACAACCACATACAGCTGGACATGGACAGTCTCTTGGGATCATGAAGTCCTGTGAACAAGTAAGACAGTGAAAATCAAAATATGAAAAGAAACTGAACGTATACTTACCTGTTACACAGTTGCAGATGAATAGAAAGACATTCAGATTGAGTTCCAGATGCAGACAACGGCAAACAGCTGGAGATGAATAGTCTTTTGGGATCATGAGGTCCTGTAAACAAGACAAAAAGAAAGTCAATACATGAAAAGAAACCAAATGTATACTTACCTGTTACACAGTTGCAGATGAATATACAGCCAATAAGACGAAAAATCCAGATGCAGATGAATAGTCTCTTGGGCTCATGAGGTCCTGTAAACAAGACAAAGAAGAAAGTCAAAGCAGGAAAAGAAACTGAATGCTTACTTAGCAATTACACAGTTGCAGATGAATAGAAAGTCACAGCCAGTAAGAAAGAATTCCAGATGCAGACAACCACATACAGCTGCACATGGAAAGTGTCTTGGGATCATGAAGTCCTGTCAACAAGTAAGACAAAGAAGAAAATCAAAACATGAAAAGAAACTGAATGTATACTTACCTGTTACACAGTTGCAGATGAATACACAGTCAGTAAGAAAGAATTCCAGATGCAGACAACCACATACAGCTGGACATCGATAGCCTCTTGGGATCATGAAGTCCTGTAAACAAGACAAAAAGAAAGTCAATACATGAAAAGAAACTGAACGTATACTTACCTGTTACACAGTTGCAGATGAAAAGAAACGGAATGTATACTAACCTGTAACACAGTTGCAGATTAATACAAAGCCAAAAAGAAAAAAAAATCCAGATGCAGACAACAGCAACCAGCTGGAGATGAATACTCTCTTGGGATCATGATGTCCTGTCAACAAGTAAGACAAAGAAGAAAATCAAAATATGAAAAGAAATTGAATGTATACTTACCTATAACACAGTTGCAGATGAATACACAGCCAATAAAACGTAAAATCCAGATGCAGACAACGGCAAACAGCTTGAGATGAATAGTCTCTTGGGATCATGAGTCAATAAAAAAGTCAATACATGAATAGAATCGGAATGTATACTTACCTGTTACACAGTTGCAGGTGAATAGAAAGTCAGTCAGACTGAGATCGAGATGCAGACAACGGCAAACACTTGGAGATCGATAGCCTCCTGGGATCATGAAGTCCTGTGAACAAGACAGACAAAGAAGAAAATCAAAATACGAAAAGAAACTGAATGTACACTTACCTGTTACACAGTTGCAGATGAATACACAGCAAGAAAGAAAGAATTCCAGATGCAGACAGCCACATACAGCTGGACATGGACAGACTCTTGGGATCATGAAATACTGTGAACAAGACAAAGAAGAAAATCAAAATATGAAAAGAAACTGAATGTATACTTACCTGTTACACAGTTGCTGATAAAGAAAAGCCAGTAAGCCAGAGTTCCAGATTCAGACAACCATATACAATTGATGTATAAACTCTTGGGATCACAAGGTCCTGTGAACAAGTAAGACAAATAAGAAAGACAATACATGAAAAGAAACTGAATGTATACTTACCTGTTACACAGTTGCAGATGAATATAAAGTCAGACAGATTGAGTTCCAGATGCAGACAACTGCAAACAGCTGGAGATGAATACTCTCTTGGGATCATGAGGTCCTGTAAACAAGATAAAAAGAAAGTCAATACATGAAAAGAAACTGAATGTATACTTACCTGTTACACTGTTGCAGATGAATACAAAGCCAATAAGATGAAAAATCCAGATGCAGATGAATATTCTCTTGGGATCATGAAGTCCTGTGAACAAGACAAAGAAGAAAATCAAAATATGAAAAGAAACTGAATGTATACTTACGTGTAACACAGTTGCAGATGAATACACACCCAATAAGACATAAAATCCAGATGCAGACAACGGCAAACAGGTGGAAATGAATAGTCTCTTGGGATCATGAGGTCCTGTAAACAAGTAAGACAAAGAAGAAAATCAAAATATGAAAAGAAACTGAATGTTTACTTACCTGTAACACAGTTGCAGATGAAAAAAATAAAGCCAGTAAGCCAGAATTCCAGATTCAGACAACCATATACAGTTGATTTATAGTCTCTTGGGATCACGAGGTACTGTGAACAAGTAAGACAAAGAAGAAAGTCAATACATGAAAAGAAACTGAATGTATACTTACCTGTAACACAGTTGCAGATGAATACACTGTCAGTAAGAAAGAATTCCAGATGCAGACAACCACATACAGCTGGACATCGATAGCCTCTTGGGATCATGAGGTCCTGTAAACAAGACAAAAAAAAAAGCCAATACATGAAAAGAAACTGAATGTATACTTACCTGTTACACAGTTGCAGTTGAAAAAAAGCCAGTAAGCCAGAGTTCCAGATTCAGACAACCATATACAGCTGGACATCGATAGCCTCTTGGGATCACGAGGTCCTGTGAACAAGGAAGACAAAGAAGAAAGTCAATACATGAAAAGAAATTGAATGTATACTTACCTGTTACAAATTTGCAGATGAATAGAAATTCAGTCAGATTGAGATCCTGATGCAGACAACGGCAAACATTTGGAGATCGATAGCCTCTTGGGATCATGAAGTCCTGTGAACAAGTAAGACAAAGAAGAAAATCAAAACATGAAAAGAAACTGAATGTATACTTACCTGTTACAAAGTTGCAGATGAATACAAATCCAGTAAGAAAGAATTCCAGATGCAGACAACCACATCCAGCTGGACATGGAAAGTCTCTTGGGATCATGAGGTCCTGTAAACAAGTCAAAGAAGAAAGTCAATACATGAAAAGAAACTAAATGTATACTTACCTGTTACAAAGTTGCAGATGAATACAAAGCCAGTAAGAAAGAATTCCAGATGCAGACAACCACATCCAGCTGGACATGGATAGCCTCTTGGGATCATGAAGTCCTGTGAACAAGTAAGACAAAGAAGAAAATCAAAAGATGAAAACAAACTGAATGTATACTTACCTGTTACACAGTTGCAGATAAATACACAGTCAGTAAGAAAGAATTCCAGTTGCAGACAACCACATACAGCTGGACATAGACAGTCTCTTGGGATAATGAAGTCCTGTGAATAAGTAAGACAAATAAGAAAGTCAATACATGAAAAAAAACTGAATGTATACTTACCTGTTACACAGTTGCAGATGAACAGAAACGGTATGTATACTTACCAGTTGCACAGTTGCAGATGAATAAAAAGTCATTCAGATTGAGTTGCAGATGCAGACAACGGCAAACACTTGGAGATCTATAGCCTCTTGGGATCATGAAGTCCTGTGAACAAGTAAGACAAAGAAGAAAGTCAAAACATGAAAAGAAACTGAATGTTTACTTACCTGTAACACAGTTGCAGATGAATACACAGCCAATAAGACGAAAAATCCAGATGCAGTTGAATAGTCTCTTGGGATCACGACGTCCTGTGAATAAGTAAGACAAAGAAGAAAGTCAATACATGAAAAGAAACGGAATGTATACTTACCTATAACACAGTTGCAGATGAATACACAGCCAATAAAATGTAAAATCCAGATGCAGACAACGGCAAACAGCTGGAGATGAATAGTCTCTTGGGATCATGAGGTCCTGTAAACAAGACAAAAAAAAAGTCAATACATGATTAGAAACGGAATGTATACCTACCTGTTACACAGTTGCAGATGAAAAGAAACGGAATGTATACTTACCTGTTACACAGTTGCAGATGAATAGAAAGTCAGTAAGAAAGAATTCCAGATGCAGACAACCACATACAGCTGGACATCGATAGCCTCTTGGGATCATGAAGTCCTGTAAACAAGACAAAAAGAAAGTCAATACATGAAAAGAAACTGAATGTATACTTACCTGTTACACAGTTGCAGATGAATAGGAAGTACGTTAGATTGAGTTCCAGATGCAGACAACGGCAAGCACTTGGAGATCGATAGCCTCTTCGGATCATGAAGTCCTGACAAGAAGTAAGACAAAGAAGAAAATCAAAACATGAAAAGAAACTGAATGTATACTTACCTGTTACAAAGTTGCAGATGAATAAAAAAAGCTAGTAAGCCAGAGTTCCAGATGCAGATAACCATATACAGTTGATGCATAGTCTCTTGGGATCATGAGGTCCTGTAAACAAGACAAAGAAGAAAGTCAATACATGAAAAGAAACTGAATGTATACTTACCTGTTACACAGTTGCAGATGAATAGGAAGTACGTTAGATTGAGTTCCAGATGCAGACAACGGCAAGCACTTGGAGATCGATAGCCTCTTGGGATCATGAAGTCCTGTCAAGAAGTAAGACAAAGAAGAAAATCAAAACATGAAAAGAAACTGAATGTATACTTACCTGTTACACAGTTGCAGATGAATACACAGTCAGTAAGAAAGAATTCCAGATGCAGACAACCACATACAGCTGGACATGGAAAGTCTCTTGGGATCATGAAGTCCTGTGAACAAGTAAGAAAAAGAAGAAAGTCAAAACATGAAAAGAAACTGAATATATACTTACCTGTTGCACAGTTGCAGATGAATAGAAAGTCAGAAACGGAAGTCAAGAAACGGAAACGGAAGTCAAGAAACGGAATGTATACTTACCTGTTGCACAGTTGCAGATGAATAGAAAGTCAGTCAGATTGAGTTCCAGATGCAGACAACGGCAAACACTTGGAGATCTATAGCCTCTTGGGATCATGAAGTCCTGTAAACAAGACAAAGAAGAAAGTCAATACATGAAGAGAAACGGAATGTATACTTACCTGTTACACAGTTGCAGATGAATACAAAGCCAGTAAGAAAGAATTCCAGATGCAGACAACCACATACAGCTGGACATCGATAGCCTCTTGGGATCATGAAGTCCTGTCAAGAAGTAAGACAAAGAAGAAAATCAAAACATGAAAAGAAACTGAATGTATACTTACCTTTAACACAGTTGCAGATGAATACACAGCCAATAAGACAAAAAATCCAGATGCAGATGAATAGTCTCTTGGGATCATGAGGTCCTGTAAACAAGACAAAGAAGAAAGTCAATACATGAAAAGAAACTGAATGTATACTTACCTGTTACACAGTTGCAGAAGAAAAAAAGCCAGTAAGCCAGAGTTCCAGATTCAGACAACCATATACAGTTGATGTATAGTCTCTTGGGATCACGAGGTCCTGTGAACAAGACAAAGAAGAAAGTCAATGCATGAAAAGAAGCTGAATGTATACTTACCTGTAACAAAGTTCCAAATGAATACACAACCATTAAGAAAGAATTCCAGATGCAGACAACCACAAATAGCTGGACATGGACAGTCTCTTGGGATCATGAAGTCCTGTGAACAAGTGAGACAACGAAGAAAGTCAATACATGAAAAGAAACTGAATGTATACTTACCTGTTACAAAGTTGCAGATGAATACAAAGCCAGTAAGAAAGAATTCCAGATGCAGACAACCACATCCAGCTGGACATGAATAGTCTCTTGGGATCATGAGGTCCTGTACACAAGACAAAGAAGAAAGTCAATACATGAAAATAAACTGAATGTATACTTACCTGTTACACAGTTGCAGATGAAAAAAAAAAGCTAGTAAGCCAGAGTTCCAGATGCAGATAACCATATACAGTTGATGCATAGTCTCTTGGGATCACGAGGTTCTGTGAACAAGTAAGACAAAGAAGAAAGTCAATACATGAAAAGAATCTGAATGCTTACTTACCGATTACACAGTTGCAGATGAATAGAAAGTCAGTCAGATTGAGATCCAGATGCAGACAACGGCAAACATTTGGAGATCGATAGCCTC
Organism: Salminus brasiliensis; assembly: GCF_030463535.1. Taxonomy (NCBI): domain Eukaryota; kingdom Metazoa; phylum Chordata; class Actinopteri; order Characiformes; family Bryconidae; genus Salminus; species Salminus brasiliensis. The sequence goes on along the minus strand of NC_132883.1, from coordinate 22,980,734 downwards.
TTGGGATCATGAAGTCCTGTGAACAAGTAAGACAAAGAAGAAAATCAAAATATGAAAAGAAATGGAATGTATACTTACCTGTAACACAGTTGCAGATGAATAGAAAGTTAGTCAGATTGAGTTCCAGATGCAGACAATGGCAAGAAGTTGGAGATGAATAGTCTCTTGGGATCATGAGGTCCTGTAAACAAGAAAAAAAGAAAGTCAATACATGAAAAGAAACTGAATGCTTACTTACCAATTACACAGTTGGAGATGAATACACAGCCATTAAGAAAGAATTCCAGATGCAGACAACCACATACAGCTGGACATGGACAGACTCTTGGGATCATGAAGTCCTGTGAACAAGTGAGACAACGAAGAAAGTCAATACATGAAAAGACGCTGAATTTATACTTACCTGTTACAAAGTTGCAGATGAATACAAAGCCAGTAAGCCAGAGTTCCAGATTCAGTCAACCATATACAGTTGATGTATAGTCTCTTGGGATCATGAGGTCCTGTAAACAAGACAAAGAAGAAAGTCAATACATGAAAAGTAACTGAATTTATACTTACCTGTTACACTGTTGCAGATGAATACACAGTCAGTAAGAAAGAATTCCAGATGCAGACAACCACATACAGCTGGACATCGATAGCCTCTTAGGATCAAGAGGTCCTGTAAACAAGACAAAGAAGAAAGTCAATACATGAAAAGAAACTGAATGCTTACTTACCAATTACACAGTTGGAGATGAATACACAGCCATTAAGAAAGAATTCCAGATGCAGACAACCACATACAGCTGGACATGGACAGACTCTTGGGATCATGAAGTCCTGTGAACAAGTAAGACAATATATAAAGTCAATACATGAAAAGAAGCTGAATGTATACTTACCTGTTACACAGTTGCAGATGAAAAAAAGCCAGTAAGCCAGAGTTCCAGATTCAGTCAACCATATACAGTTGATGTATAGTCTCCTGGGATCATGAAGTCCTGTGAACAAGACAAAGAAAAAAGTAAATACATGAAAAGAAACTGAATGTATACTTACCTGTAACACAGTTGCAGATGAACACAGCCAATAAGACGAAAAATCCAGATGCAGACAATGGCAAACACTTGGAGATCGATAGCCTCATGGGATCATGAAGTCCTGTCAACAAGTAACAAAGAAGAAAATCCAAATATGAAAAGAAACTGAATGTATACTTACCTGTATCACAGTTGCAGATTAATACACAGCCAATAAGATGAAAAATCCAGATGCAGACAACAGCAAACAGCTGGAGA